>NC_088234.1:61249105-61441605 GCF_036934945.1 Oncorhynchus masou masou
GACGATAGGGTTGTTGAAGGAGTTGGAAAAACCGATGGCCTGGGCGATGGCCATGATCATGTTCACCGTGATGTCGTTGAACTGCTCGTCCAGGTAATCTGAGGATGGGAATGATAAAGTGGAATTAAATTAGGTGGGATTGTTAGATAATGTGGTACTTTATCCTTAATAATCAATTGACGCATCCGTGTGTCAATCTAATTAACATAATACAAAAATACCCATCAATATCCATCTGTTTAAAGGGATACTTCAGAATTTTGGCACTGAAGTTCTTTATCTACTTCCCCAGTGTCAGATAAACTCATGAATACCATGTCAGCCTTCCGCATCTGCGGTGGAATGTGGCAGTGCTACAGCGCTGTTTGTCAGACCAGGAGACATCCCTAAAATTGGTCTTCTCACAAAAACATCTATAGCATCTGAACAGTTTGACCACACTATGGAAAGATGAGACTCTCATGAACACAATGGTGTTCTCCATTTTGCTCAATGACCCCCCACAAGCCCCACGGGACTCATCTGAAGTGGTACCGCCAATGTGCCAACTTATATTTGTAGCGTCCGAACCGTTTGGGCTACAAACTAATATGACCACTCTATGGATAGACGAGACTCGGCTTTGCTCTATGACTCCCACAAGTGTCACGGGACTTGTCTGAAGGTAACGAGGTACTGGTAAAAAAAATATGGAAGTATAGAAGCAGTTTTGTGCCAACAAAAAAAGGGGGCTAAATATGTGTACCAGAACATATATTTCCTGAGCTTTTCTTATATCTCCTAGATATAGGACAGACACTTCAAAACCTTTTTCCTTATTTTTTAAATGTTGTCTGTTTTGCCATATCTGAATGCGTTATTCAGTGCATTTCTATGGGCTAAAGTATTAAAGGCCAAATTCAATAATTCATCAAACATATACAGTACCCGTCAAAAGTTTGGATACACTTACTCATTCAAGGGTTTTTCTTTATTTTGACTATTTTCTACATTGTAGAATAGTGAACAAAAGCTGAAGAACATATGCACATCCAGGTACTTTCCGCGGGTGCTGGAGTGAGGCAAACTCATGGAAAACAGAAAGGAACATGCTGCAGACTGCTGCTCATGCTACCAGGTGATATTTATTAACAATGTTTTGACCCTTAGGGCATAGTGAAGTCATCAAAATTATTAAATAACACATATGGAATCATGTAGTAACCAAAAATGTGTGTTAAACAAATCAAAATAGATCTTATACTTGAGATTCTTCAAAGTAGCCACCCTTTGCCTTGATGACAGCTTTGTACACCCTTGGCATTCTCTCAACCAGCTTCATGAGGCAGTTACCTGGAATGCATTTCAATTAACAGGTGTGCCTTGTTAAAAGTTAATTAGTGGAATTTCATTCCTTCTTAATGTGTTTGAGTCAATCAGTTGTGTTGTGACAAGGTAGGGGTGGAATACAGAAGAAAGTTCTATTTGGTAAAAAACCAAGTCCATATTATGGCAAGAACAGCTCAAATAAGCGAAGAGAAACAACAGTCCATCATTACTTAAAGACATGACAATCATCCCGGAAATTTGTAAGAACTTTGAAAGTTTCTTCAAGAGCAGCCACAAAAACCACCAAGCGCTATGATGGACCACCACAGAAAAGGAAGAACTAGTTACCTCTGCTGCAGAGAATAAGTTCAACTGCACCTCAGATTGCAGCCCAAAGAAATGCTTCACAGAGTTCAAGTAATAGACATCTCAACATCAACTGTTCAGAGAAGACTGTGTGTGAATCCGGTCTTCATGGTCGAATTGCTGCAAAGAAACCACTACTCAAGGACACCAATAATAAGAATAGACTTGCTTGGGCCAAGAAACACGAGCAATGGACATTAGACTGGGGGAAATCTGTCCTTTCGTCTGATTAGTCCAAATTTGAGATTTTTGGTTCCAACCGCTGTGTTTTTGTGAAATGCAGAGTAAGTGAACAGATGATCTCTGGATGTGTGGTTCCCACTGTGAAGCACGGAGGAGGAGGTGTGGTGGTGCTTTTCTGGTGACACTGTCTGTGATGTATTTAGAATTCAAGGCACACTTAACTAGCATGGCTACCACAGCATTCTGCAGCTTTACGCCATCCCATCTGGTTTTCGCTTAGTGGGACTATCATTTGTTTTTCAACAGGACAATGACCCCAAACACACCTCCAGGCTGTATAAGGGCTATTTGACCAATAAGGAGAGTGATGGAGTGCTGCATCTGATGACCTGGCCTCCACAAACACCCGACCTCAACCCAATTGAGATGGTTTGGGATAAGATGGACCGCAGTGTGAAAGAAAAGCATCCAATAAGTGCTCAGCATATGTGGGAACTCCTTCAAGACTGTTGGAAAAGCATTCTTCATGAAGCTGGTTGAGAGAATGCCAAGAGTGTGCAAAGCTGTCATCAAGGCAAAGGGTGGCTACTTTGAAGAATCTTTGATTTGTTTTGTTTTGTTTAACACTTTTTTTGGTTACTACATGAATTCATGTGTTATTTCATAGTTTTGATGTCCTCACTATTATTCTACAATGTAGTAAATAAGAAAAATCAAGAAAAACCCTTGAATCAGTCGGTGTGTCCAAACTTTTGACTGGTACTGTATATATGTTTTTGTTATTCCTACAGGGGACCTAAAATTCTAAATCAAATAGCTAAATGAACATCTTAAAACCACTCCATGTTAGCTTAATAGAACCCCCCCCCCCCTCCAACATTTATCTTAATAACTTATTTCCAGTGTCCCCATGATGCTTTGTTTCTTCATAACAGCAATAATGTAACAATAGGATGCAAAGCAGCCTCTCCATTCTCCTTGGGACCTTCATCTCCAGGTCTCACTTCCAATCATATGAATCCATAATTGAAATCAACTTCAGATCAACTGAATGATGTAAAGAAGAGAAGTGTCTTATGGCTATTGTCTTCTCAGACAGACTTACTGTAGTCAGAGAGCATGTGGACGGTGTGGAATGGGGCCCAGCACACAGTGAATAGCACCACAATGGTAATCATCATCTTGATGGCTCTCCTCTTCCTTCTAATCACCAACAAAGAATAAGAAACACATATTAATCTGTCAGGTTAACATGAGGAAACTTTTTGGATCATATGATAATATTCTTATACTCGGTATTCAGTGAAATGATCATAATTATGTCACGGACAGGATCTTCCACAGGAGTAACCAACATCTTGACCACCAGACCAACAGGATATTCTTTCTTGACACTGATTTTGAAGTCGCAGGCAGAGGGGCTACCTTATCAAAAGACCATGAGCAACCATGTACCGACTCATGTTCGCTGCAATCACTCTGTACCTACAGAACGTAACTACCATGTATGTGTATAGGTTGTCGAACACACAAGTTTTTCATGGAGTCATTTTGTGAGGTATCATACATACAGTATCTCTATACAGACCTGGAGATCTTTCCCACCTCTCCCTGGTTCATGGTGTTAAGTACAGAGGAGTCGCCCACCCTCTTGCGGATCCACAGTTCGATCCCTATCCGCGTGTAGAGGATCAACATGGCCGCCAGGGGCAGGAGGAACAGAACTACCAGGATGAAGGTGGCATACAGCTGTCTGTGTGAGGCCGAGCGCCAACGCTCCTGGCAGCACACGTGGTGTAGGTCGTATAGGAAGTCATACTTCACCTGGAGAGAGACACAAGTGTGAGTACACAAACACACACACACACACACAAAGTAATCACAGATCTAACACATCTGGACAGGGAAATAGCTTAAAAGCAATTGGCAGGAGTACTACGCAGAGTGTAGTATCTTACCCACCTCTAACTGTTGCACCAACAACATGGGAGATCCAACAATCATGGATGCAAGCCAAACAACTCCTAGTCAAAGAGAACAAAGCAAAATTAAGACATGGTTCTACCAGTGTCGTAACTACATATGAGGACACAGAGGTCCGGACCTCAGTAAAAAAAAAATATATATATATATATACACTACCATTCAAAAGTTTGGGGTCACAAATAAACGCCCATGTTTTTGAAAGAAAAGCACATTTTTTTGCCCATTAAAATAACAACATTTATCAAAAAAACAGTGTAGACATTGTTAATGTTTTAAATGACTATTGTAGCTGGAAACGGCAGATAAAAAAACAAACAATTGTACCCCGTTTTCGAGGTATCCAATTGTTAGTAGTTACTATCTCGTCTCATCACTACAACTTCTGTATGGGCTCGGGAAAGACGAAGTTCAAAAGCCATGCGTCTTCCAGAACACAACCCAACCAAGGCGCACCGCTTCTTAACACAGCACATCCAACCCGGAAGCCAGCCACACCAATGCGTCAGAGGAAACACCGTGCACCTGGCAACCTGGTTAGCGTGCACTGCACCCGGCCCGCCACAGGCGTCGCTAGTGAACAATGAGACAAGGATATCCCTAACAGCCAAACCCTCCCTAACCCGGACGACGCTAGGCCAATTGTGCATCGCCCCACGGACCTCCCGGTCGCAGCCGGCTGTGACAGAGCCTGGGCGCGAACCCAGAGTCTCTGGTGGCACAGCGTTCATATCTTTACTTTACCCAGCATCCTGTAGGCTCTCTGTGGTGTGTACTGTCTCTTCATGCTGAGTGGATGGACGATGCCTTGGTACCTCTCCAGAGCGATGCACGCCATGGTGAGTATACCTGTCACCACTGCTGTCGTCTGGACAAAGGGAATGGTCTTGCACACCAGAACACCTATAAGAGGAGAGGGACAAAGCCTGTGTCTGAAATGGCAACCTAATTCCTATGTAGTGCACTACCTTTGACCAGGCCCAATGCATGCAATCCATAGGAGTCCTTTTCTGTGTCCGAAAGGGTGCTAGTGGACAACCTGGTGATAGTGGACAACCTGGTACTAGTGGACAACCTGGTACTAGTGGACAACCTGGTGCTAGTGGACGACCTGGTACTAGTGGACAACCTGGTGCTAGTGGAAACCCTGGTGCTAGTGGACAACCCTAGTGCTAGTGGAAACCCTGGTGCTAGTGGACAACCTTGTGCCAGTGGACAGCCTTCTGCTAGTGGACAACCTGGTGCTAGTGGAAACCCTGGTGCTAGTGGACAACCTGGTGCTAGTGGACAACTTGGTGCTAGTGGACAACCTGATGCTAGTGGACAACCTGGTGCTAGTGGACAACCTGGTGCTAGTGGACAACCCTGGTGCTAGTGGAAACCCTGGTGCTAGTGGACAACCTGGTGCTAGTGGACAACCTGTTGCCAGTGAAAACCCTGGTGCTAGTGGACAACCTGGTGCTAGTGGACAACCTGGTGCTAGTGGACAACCTGGTGCTAGTGGACAACCTGGTGCCAGTGGACAACCTGGTGCTAGTGGAAACCCTGGTGCTAGTGGACAGCCCTGATGCTAGTGGAAACCCTGTTGCTAGTGGACAACCTTGTGCCAGTGGACAACCTGGTGCTAGTGGACAACCTGGTGCTAGTGGAAACCCTGGTGCTAGTGGACAACCTGGTGCTAGTGGACAACCTGGTGCTCGTGGAAAACCTTGTGCCAGTGGACAACCTGGTGCTAGTGGACAACCTGGTGCTAGTGGACAACCTGGTACTAGTGGACAACCTGGTGCCAGTGGACAACCTGGTGCTAGTGGACAACCTGGTGCTAGTGGACAACCTGGTGCTAGTGAACAACCTGGTGCTAGTGGACAACCCTGGTGCTAGTGGAAACCCTGGTGCTAGTGGACAACCTGGTGCTAGTGGACAACCTGGTGCTAGTGGACAACCTGGTGCTAGTGGACAACCTGGTGCCAGTGGACAACCTGGTGCTAGTGGACAACCTGGTACTAGTGGACAACCCTGGTGCTAGTGGACAACCCTGGTGCTAGTGGACAACCTGGTGCTGATGTATGGTATAATGAAGACATAATAATAATTGAATGATTTTCCCAAAAATGTGTCCTTTTGATTGATAACAGAAGGTTGATATTGATGCTTGAATGCTTTTACTACAATCGGTTTATTTGACTGACAGAGGATTGACTTAGAGGTACTATATCAGTGATTTGTCTGTTCGCAGGATAATGATACTTGAATGATTTTCCTAGAAATGGGTTCTTTTTGCCAGACAATTAAGGCAAATCATAGAAATTATGTTTGAATGCTTTTACCAGAATTAGTTTGTTGGCAGGACAATGGAAGAGGTATTGGGAAAATGTCAGTTACAGGTCCAAAATTATTGACACCCTTGATAAAGCTGAGCAAAAAAGACGGTATAAAATAAATAATATAAATACTGAGCTATATTGAAAGCTCAAAAAAATGGGAAATTATCTTATACTAATACAATTGCTCAGATAAAGATATTTTGTTTGACAAGTAATGGTGTGTGTGGCCAAAGATCTTTATTTCAAATAAAAATCTAATCCAATTTTATTTGACTTTCTGGTCAGATTACATGAAAATAGAGCTCTTTAGCCATGCACACTAGTCAGTTGGGGTCTCAGCTTACTGTTAGTAAGGATAGTAGGATACACAACATGCAATTTCAAAATTTGAGCAGTTTTCCTCTTGTTATATCAGTCACTGAAAGTCACTCAGTTAGACCATGTCATCTAACATTTTATAGATTACTGGTTAAGTTAGTCTAGCCAGCTATCTCAACCTTGTAGTAATCATGGCTGAATTACTGACCAGGCACGTGGGGCCCTGACCTCTAGGGGGTCCCAATTGATTTTTTTTAAGTCTCTCTCACTCAGATATCATATGAACATGGCAAAATGTTTAGAATGGCAGGAAATGAGCTTTAGAGAGGGTTTCACTCTGTGATGTGTTATGTTGGATTTAATCAAAACCTGATGTTTTTCATTTAGGCCAAAAAGTTCATTTCTTTACGATGCTGTCTTGCATTATTTCTTTTAAGGGCTTTACAAACAGGAAGGCAATTTGGAAAGGGATTTTTTTTTACCCAGACTTCCTTCTTTTCACTTTGTCATACAGGCCAGTAATGTGGAGTGAATGCAATGAGCTCAGCCAATGAATTCACTTGACTGTTTAAAATCATCTTCAGCGTCAGAGAAATATCCACGAGCAGTTTCCATTTTATTCTGCAGCTCAGTAAGGAAGGATGGCCAGATCTTTACAGTATCTGGGTGATATGGGGCCTGGGGTGGCAGGTATCCTAGTGCGTCTGCTAAATGACTTAAATGTAAATGTAATGTAATGGTTAGAGCGTTGGGCCAGGAACCAAGAGATCAAGAGATCAAACCCCCGAGCTGACAAGGTAAAAATCTGTCATTCTGCCCTTGAACAAGGCAAGTAATCCACTGTTCCTAGGACATCATTGTAAATAAGAATGTGTTCTTAATTGACTTGCCTAGTTAAATAAAGGTAAAATAAAAATATGACACACCAACCACAGATTACCAAACTCAAAGAGATATTCAGTGGCTAGGATCCTTTCTTTTACCTCCCCTGATCTGTGCCTGTCTAAAAATGTATTCCATACTTTTAAAGCTCATTGGTTGCTCTGAGGTTGAATCCTTGTTTGACATTCATTATCCAACTGAGGGACCTTACAGAGAGAGGGGAAATTATTCTTAAATCATGAGAATCTCTACTTTTGCAAACATGGACCTTATTCAACAAATTGCGTGATTCTTTACAAAAATAGGGTGTGTGTGTACTAAACGGTAGCATGCTGCCTATATAGTGCGCCACTTTTGACCAGGGCCCTATGGGCTCTGGTCAAAAGTAGTGTACTACCTAGAGAATAGGGTGCTATTTGGGACATATCTGTGGTGTTGTAGTCTAATGATGAAACATCCCATTCTGGTTGCATTCATCATTTCTAATCAGTGGTCCTCATTAAATTGTCACCATGTTGAAACTAGACACGATTTAAAGTTAATGTTTTATGTAATGAAATTAAGTAGACCAATCAATATGAAGACATGAAACCCCATGGAGCCACAGCTTTGAAACCCCATAGAGCCACAGATTTGAAACCCCATAGAGCCACAGATTTGAAACCCCATAGAGCCACATATTTGAAACCCCATAGAGCCACACATTTGAAACTCCATAGATCCACAGATTTGAAACCCCATAGAGCCACAGATTTGAAATCCCCATAGAGCCACAGATTTGAAACCCCATAGAGCCACAGATTTGAAACCCACATAGAGCCATAGCTTTGAAACCCCATGGAGCCATTGCTTTGAAACCCCATAGAGCCACAGATTTGAAACCCCATAGAGCCACATATTTGAAATCCCCATAGAGCCACATATTTGAAACCCCATAGAGCCACAGCTTTGAAACCCCATGGAGCCATTGCTTTGAAACCCCATAGAGCCATTGCTTTGAAACCCCATAGAGCCACAGATTTGAAATCCCCATAGAGCCACAGATTTGAAACCCCATATAGCCACAGCTTTGAAACCCAATGGAGCCATTGCTTTTTAGTGTGAATGTTTAGTAGCCTCCACTTTACCTCTGCTTTCTCACATTATTTGTTATATAGTCATAACTTATACCAGCAAACTGTAAAGCCTCAGTTATTATTGGGTTGTCTGTAGTGAACGAAATAGGTTATATTACCATCAGAAAAAAAGTCAATTAAGTTATATTAAATCTTCGATTTTGAATTTATTTTATAAGGTGATGCCCTAAATTGTAGATGACTCAATATCTGTGGTTTTGAAAGTCGTGGCTCTTCCATTATCATAATAGCCCTAACCATCCAGAATTCATGTTAGGTTATTTTTTACAAAACAGGCTCAATTTATAAGTGAATCACTTCATAAAACACAGATAGATAATACTATCTCACCTCCTAGCCACTCGGATGAGATGTTCTGCAGTAAAGTGAACGGGATGCAGAAGAACGAAATCAGGAGGTCGCTCACTGCTAGAGAACAAATGAAGATGTTCGTGGCAGTTTGGATTCCCCGCTTTCTCACCACGATGTAAACAACCAAACTATTTCCAAGTAGTGCCAGCAAGAAAATAACCGCGTACATAATCACGAACGCTGTCTTGGCTCCAGGTGGAAGCTCAGGCGTATAAACGAGCGGTTGGATTTTGTAGATTTCAATAAACTCCCGACGCGTTAAATTATAACGGTAAAGTAGCTCTTGCAGGGCCTCTGGGGTTATTTTCGTATTCCCCATAGTAAGTGACGGATTACTATTATTTAATTTGCTGTCTGGCTAATTGATTTCACCTTTATTTAGGCAGAGTGGGGTCCTTATTAGAGACTTATTGAAGCGATAAATCGTGATAAAACCCCTGCGGTGTCCTGTGCACCACCCGAGACGTGTGCGAAAATGCGTGAGTAGCCTATTCCTCTCTCCGTGTGGAGGCTCCAGTTGTGCCATGCTAGCTCTCCCAGGCTACTACTCAACCGCTGCATCGCACGCTGGCATGCGTCATCACTCAATAATCATTAGACTATATATAGGACGTTGACAAGAGAACATTTAACCCCCCATGTATCCCATAGCTGCATTGAAATATTTTGTTAAATAAATAAATATTTAGTTATTGTAATTATGAGTCAATTTCAGGTCAAATTGTCCTCAACCCACTAAGTGGTTTTAAGATCATATATATATATATATATATAAAATACTGAACTAAAATATAAATGCAACGTGTTAAGTGTAGGTCCCATGTTTCTTGAGCTTAAATTAAAGATCCCAGACATGTTCTATACACACAAAAAGTTTATTTCTTTCAAATGTTGTGCACAAATTTGTTTACATCCCTGTTAGTGAACATTTCTCCTTTGCCAAAATAAACCACCCACCTAACAGGTGTGGCATATCAAGAAGCCGATTAAACAGCAGGATCATTACACAGGTGCACCTTGTGCTGGGGACAATACAAGTTCACTCTAAAATATGCAGTTTTGTCACACAACACAATACCACAGATGTCTCAAGTTTTGAGGGTGCGTACAATTGGCATGCTGACTGCAGTAATGTCCACCAGAGCTGTTGCCAGAGAATTTAATATTAATTTCTCTACGTCCTTTTAGAGAATTTGGCAGTACTTCCAACCAGTCTCACAACCGCAGACCATGTGTAACCACGCCAGCAAAGGACCTCCACATCCGGCTTCTTCACCGCCAGAATCGTCTGAGGTGGTGCTGAGGAGTGTTTCTGTCTGTAATAAATCCCTTTTGTGGGGAAAACCTCATTCGGATTGGCTGGGCCTGGCTCAACCAATGGGTAGGCCTGGCTCCCAAATGGGTGGGAATGGCTCCCAAGTGGGTGGGCCTATACCCTTACAGGCCCATCCATGGCTGCACCCCTGCCCAGTCATGTGAAATCCATAGATTAGGGCCTAATGCATTTATTTCAACTGACTGATTTCTTTATATGAACTGTAACATATATGGTGGATGTGGCAGAGCTATGCATTTTCATCAGAATGGCATTTGACAACCTGAGTACAAAGGAGGAACTACTCACCATTTTGCCACTGAAAAGACATAAAAGGGGCAAAGATATTTTTTAAGACTTTATGGAGTTTGCTAACAAATTCCAACTACCCCTTTGTAAGCTTGTCTCCATTACTACAGATGGGGCACCAGCTATGGTAGCCCACATTGGTCGGTTTGTTGCGTTGTGTGAACGAGATGATTCTTTCCCGGACTTTCTTCGTTATCACTGCTTAATTTATCAGAAAGCTTTGTACGGCAAGATGTTAAACATGAAAGAGGTGATGGATGTTGCAATGAAGATTGTGTGTTCTATTCGAGCAAGAAGCCTACAGCGGAGGCTATTTCACGCTCATTTAGAAGAGACTGAAGCGGTGCACAGCAGACCTGCTGCTGCACACGGATGTGCGGTGGCTGAGGCGAGGGACATTTTTAGGGAGATTCAGTGAGTTGTTGCCTGAAACCAAGGAGTTTCTCTAGGTCTCCAAAAATGCAGAATATGCACAGCTAGAGGACACACAGTGGCTCCTGGATGTATCTTTTCTCACTGACATAACTTACATGTTTAATGAACTGAATGCAGGGCTGCAAGGGAAAGGCAAACATGTCATCGACATGATCAGCTCTGTGAACACTTTTAAACTGCTCACAAGAAAGCTGCAACGTGAGGACCTGCACTTCTTTCAACACATGCATTCAGAACTTCAACGTCAGGGCAAGGATACAGCACAGTTTGATAGTGGACGTTAGGTGGAGCAAGTCCAGAGCATCTTATCTGTGTTTGACAGTCGTTTCACTGACTTTGCATCACATGAGCCTATTGCCACTTATATGTGCTTTCCTTTTGGCAGAGACATAAATGTGGAAGTCAAAATCCTCCAAAATGGGATCCCTTTTTCAGCCGGACACAACTATAGCAGAAACTGAAATTCTCACCCTTCAAAATAACAGCTGAAATCCAGGGCAACCACTGAGATGAAGGAAGAGTTCTGGGAGCTACTGCAGAGGAGAAGTATCCCAACATAACAAGATGTGCTCTCAACTTATCAGCTCCTTTTGGATCAACCTTCCTCTGTGAGTGCATTTTCTCACATGAAGATAATGAAGTCCAAGTACAGATCTACTGTGACTGATGACCACCTTGTGGCCTCCATGAGACTGGCAACAAGCTGCTACAGCCCTGACTATGAGAAGCTACTTGTCTCCACCCAATGCCAAAAATCACACTAAGGTAGGAACTGAAATGAGTTGTATTTATTTGTGGAAAACATGTTATTGGTCCACATTATATTTGGGTATCAAATGGGTATCATAACGGCAGGTCCATACTCAGTGGTTTGTTGTGTTTCCTACTTTTGTTGGTTGGTTTAGATTTAGATACTGGTAGATCTCCTCAGGCTGGCAAAGTAGATCTCATGTCAAAGAAGGTTAAGGGGGCACAGTTGTTGGGGTTCTTGTTGGGGTTCTTGTTGGGGGTTCTTGTTGGGGTTCTTGCATCGGAATTATGTTGAATTCAGCTTATATCACATTATACCACAATAAACATTGCGTTCAAATGCCGAGACTCCAAGACCATTGATTGAGGTTTTTTAAAGTGACACATTTGCTCAAAATCTGTAGCCTACCTTCGCTGCGCTGTATCAGTACGATGGACAGCGCCCTCCACAAGGCCGTTTTGGTAATGAATATTGGCTACAAGATAGATATGGTAATGCATCTATTACAAACAGCCTTTGTGAATGCAGCTGTACACACAGCTGTCTTGCCAAAATAATGCAAACCAAATGCTGAAAGTAGGCTCTGCACACAAAAGCTAGCTGGAGCTCCGCAGCATCATCACTCCTGGGCATGGTGGCAGCCTCATTGGTTTGATGCTGCTGCTCATCGCTCTGCTTCTCTTTTTTCTGCTTTGTTTGGGTACTGTGGCGAAGCCAATTTCTGATGTCCATCGTGGCAGTGGCAGATTAGCTGGGAGTCATACCTGGGCCCGCTTGTACCTGGTGTTTTCTACTACTAGAACTCTCAACAGTAAGTTGAGACCCCGACTGAGATCCTTCAAATAAAATGTAGTGCCCCTATTGGACATTGTTCTCCGTTAATATTTTTACTAGCACAGTATACAGGACCCCAATTTGACGCATTGAATCATGTTGAGCGATTTTGTTTAAAACCTCAGTGGATAGTGCTAAAATAATGACGTCGTATCTGAATTCTGCCATCTTTATAGACGTTTGCCATTATCTTGCGTCCCAAATGTCCCCCATGGTACCCATAGGGCTCTGATTAAAAGTAGTGCAGTAGTTTTTTAATTTGTTTCTGGAAAGGTGTATTTTTAGAAGTAGAGGCTCAAATTGTTTGGGTACAGACTTAGATCGTAATACAGAACTCTGCAGGCTATCTTTGCAGTTGATTGCAACACCGCCCTGCTGCTGGTATAACAGTAATTGAGATTTTGAAATTCCTCCTTCTACTTTCCACCTGAGCAAAAGTTTCATTGACAGTAAGTAAATTTCTCTAGGGCTCATATAGAGACCGAATCTAAAACGCTCTTCAGTTTGAGGCTGATCGTAACCCTCACTCTCGCACATCACGGAGATGGACGCCACAGACCCTCATCCAATCCCAACCCTTTGACTCTCATTTCGCAAGTTATACAATTCAATCAAATATATAGAACCTTATTTTTTTAAATGCAGAAAATAAAATACTATTAAAGTTGTCCAACATTCATGTTACTATATTGATCTATTCCCACCCCTTTACAGTGGTACAATAAATCCCTTTGCATGGCAATGCCCCTCACAGTCACTGAATTGTTTACCGGCAGTAATGCAAGTGTTTGTTTTTGAAAAGATGGACAAAAAGAAAACAATTGGATTGTGAAGTTGAAATAGATGACATGCTGTGTGATTGCTTTAAGTTTCTAACATATGGTGTTAGTGTTCGGAGAATCAGTGAGAGACGCTATTCAAATGCAATCAATCTATCATGGTAGTGTGCAATCACACACATAAACAGATTCTGGTTTTGTACATGCTGGGGGTTGAGCCTTTTCTGGAGGCTCTTAGCCTTGAGAAGCAGCCATGAAAGTTGACTCAAAGGTTTCCTCCCAAATGGCCACCTATTCTCTACATATTGCACTACTTTAGTGCACTATAAGTAGTGCACTATAGAAAATCGGGTGCCATTTGGGATGCAATAACAGTGTATGAACTGTCCCGCAGGGCTCCTTTGTTCATTTAGTTCAATAAGTGTGGACCCAAACACTATGAATAACATAATGAAGCATTAATATATTCCTCCTGTTTTAATTAACCTGCACAATAATGCAGATAGACGATGTGTCTGCAGTTCATTATTAGCCGACATCAAAGTAAATTTGATGTCTGCTTCATGACAGTGAAATGTTTCTCTAATTTACATTGTTCTGCACTACTTTCAAACCTGGACTAATCATATCTGAATATATGTGATGTGATATCCCTCTTTGTGTATATGAAAATTATGGAAAGTTTGGGGTTTTAATCAAAAGTTGTTTTGGTCTAGAATAAACTTTTAATTTATAGGACCGTCTATCATTCAATTGCCTTTTCTCTGTCTTCTTAGAATACAGTTATTATCTCAATTAGAGAGTACGTTTTCAAAATAGAATTCTGATTGTGTTTTGTTTTGTGGACAAACCCCAGCTAACCCCAATTTAACTGCATCGATTTTGTCCCCAGTCTGTTCCTAGGTTGGTAGAATCCCAGCCATTTAGAGATTCAGTGTTTGTGCCAACTTTGCCCACTGTATTTACAACCTTGTTAACACCGTTTGACGCTGGACAATGGTATTATTTGAAGCTAGAAGACAGAGTGTGTGTGTGTGTGTGTGTGTGTGTGTGTGTGTGTGTGTGTGTGTGTGTGTGTGTGTGTGTGTGTGTGTGTGTGTGTGTGTGTGTCAATGCCCTACTATTCTCAGGCATTGTCTCGGCCAGTGCTGTCTTTACTCCTTTGTTTATGCCTGTTATAAACAAGGTTTCATCAGGAAGAAAATAACCATCTGCTTGTCTGTGTAATATTCCGACCTATGTTTAGTACTGCCTACTCTCTCAGGGAGGTGGTCAACAGTAATATTTTGATTAGTTTTACCTGGGGGACTAATATACAGTACTGCAAGCTGTGTTAATGTTTTAGAACTTCCTCCTCTATCCCATCTACTTCCTCATCAACCTTTCAAACCAACACACCAAACAGTCTCTTACAGTCGTAACAATTTCTCAACCTATTCAGAAAGGATTCATGCATTGGATACGAATGTATTGGAAAATGCAATTATATACTACAAATCTGCAAAATTCATATCAAGTCTGCACCTTGCTGTTACTAAATGTGTAATATTGATTTCATATGTTCTGGCTGAGATGAAAGAAAAGCCGACCCATGGAGCAGTCAAAGCTGGAAGTGTGTAAACGTTGACTCAAATCTTATTACACCGGATTAGGCTCATGGCTCGATCAAAGACTTTGCGTAAATGTCATGGACTTTTAATGATCAAATTGTATTAAAGCCCCTTTTCTCCTGAATGTAGTTTTACTGTAATTAATTATCCACTACCTGCTTTACTTTTACCTTCTGTGAATGAATGACAATGCTCTGTAGATAGGCCTTATAAACAGACCTTGGATGGAGAATAACACCTGAATGTGTTTCACAGGAGGTCGTGGAACCTTAATTGGGGAGAACACGCTTGTGGTAATGACTATAGCGGAATCAGTGGTATGGTATCAAATAGTACACATGGTTTCCAGGTATTTGATGCCATTCCATTTGCTCCATTCTGGCCATTATCAGCAGCCTCCTGTGACGTGTTTCCATCCACTTCCCATGGACAGTAGAGACTTCCTGTCTGTATATCGGGGTGAAGTTCCCCTGAGACTTCTTGTCTGTATATAGGGGTGAAGTTCCCCTGAGACTTCTTGTCTGTATATAGGGGTGAAGTTCCCCTGAGACTTCTTGTCTGTATATAGGGGTGAAGTTCCCCTGAGACTTGTTGTCTGTATATAGGGGTGAAGTTCCCCTGAGACTTCTTGTCTGTCTATAGGGGTGAAGTTCCCCTGAGACTTCTTGTCTGTATATAGGGGTGAAGTTCCCCTGAGACTTCTTGTCTGTATATAGTGGTGAAGTTCCCCTGAGACTTCTTGTCTGTATATAGTGGTGAAGTTCCCCTGAGACTTCTTGTCTGTATATAGGGGTGAAGTTCCCCTGAGACTTCTTGTCTGTATATAGGAGTGAAGTTCCCCTGAGACTTCTTGTCTGTATATAGGGGTCAAGTTCCCCTGAGACTTCTTACATTTACATTTACATTTAAGTCATTTAGCAGACGCTCTTATCCAGAGCGACTTACAAACTGGTGAATTCACCTTCTGACATCCAGTGGAACAGCCACTTTACAATAGTGCATCTAAATCATTTAAGGGGGGGTGAGAAGGATTACTTATCCTATCCTAGGTATTCCTTGAAGAGGTGGGGTTTCAGGTGTCTCCGGAAGGTGGTGATTGACTCCGCTGTCCTGGCGTCGTGAGGGAGTTTGTTCCACCATTGGGGGGCCAGAGCAGCGAACAGTTTTGACTGGGCTGAGCGGGAACTGTACTTCCTCAGTGGTAGGGAGGCGAGCAGGCCAGAGGTGGATGAACGCAGTGCCCTTGTTTGGGTGTAGGGCCTGATCAGAGCCTGGAGGTACTGCGGTGCCGTTCCCCTCACAGCTCCGTAGGCAAGCACCATGGTCTTGTAGCGGATGCGAGCTTCAACTGGAAGCCAGTGGAGAGAGCGGAGGAGCGGGGTGACGTGAGAGAACTTGGGAAGGTTGAACACCAGACGGGCTGCGGCGTTCTGGATGAGTTGTAGGGGTTTAATGGCACAGGCAGGGAGCCCAGCCAACAGCGAGTTGCAGTAATCCAGACGGGAGATGACAAGTGCCTGGATTAGGACCTGCGCCGCTTCCTGTGTGAGGCAGGGTCGTACTCTGCGGATGTTGTAGAGCATGAACCTACAGGAACGGGCCACCGCCATGATGTTAGTTGAGAACGACAGGGTGTTGTCCAGGATCACGCCAAGGTTCTTAGCGCTCTGGGAGGAGGACACAATGGAGTTGTCAACCGTGATGGCGAGATCATGGAACGGGCAGTCCTTCCCCGGGAGGAAGAGCAGCTCCGTCTTGCCGAGGTTCAGCTTGAGGTGGTGATCCGTCATCCACACTGATATGTCTGCCAGACATGCAGAGATGCGATTCGCCACCTGGTCATCTTGTCTGTCTATAGGAGTGAAGTTCCCCTGAGACTTCCTGTCTGTATATAGGTGTGAAGTTCCCCTGAGACTTCCTGTCTGTATATAGGGGTGAAGTTCCCCTGAGACTTCTTGTCTGTATATAGGGGTGAAGTTCCCCTGAGACTTCTTGTCTGTATATAGGTGTGAAGTTCCCCTGAGACTTCCTGTCTGTATATAGGGGTGAAGTTCCCCTGAGACTTCTTGTCTGTATATAGGAGTGAAGTTCCCCTGAGACTTCTTGTCTGTATATAGGGGTGAAGTTCCCCTGAGACTTCTTGTCTGTATATAGGGGTGAAGTTCCCCTGAGACTTCTTGTCTGTCTATAGGAGTGAAGTTCCCCTGAGACTTCTTGTCTGTATATAGGGGTGAAGTTCCCCTGAGACTTCTTGTCTGTATATAGGGGTGAAGTTCCCCTGAGACTTCTTGTCTGTATATAGGGGTGAAGTTCCCCTGAGACTTCCTGTCTGTATATAGGGGTGAAGTTCCCCTGAGACTTCTTGTCTGTCTATAGGGGTGAAGTTCTCCTGATGATCCTATTGTTATGGATGTT
The DNA here is from genome assembly GCF_036934945.1 of Oncorhynchus masou masou. Classification (NCBI taxonomy): domain Eukaryota; kingdom Metazoa; phylum Chordata; class Actinopteri; order Salmoniformes; family Salmonidae; genus Oncorhynchus; species Oncorhynchus masou. The sequence goes on from NC_088234.1 coordinate 61,266,405, forward strand.
ATTAATATGTCTGTGTTCTGCCCCCCCTCCCCCCCCAGTTGGTAGAGCATAGCGCTTGCAACACTAGGATTGTGGGTTTGATTCCAGGGGTCTGCCATATGTAAAATGTATCCACCATAGGAGGCTGGTGGGAGGAGCTATAGAAGGACGGTCTCATTGGAATGAATGGAATAAATGGAACGGTATCGAACATATGGGAACCACATGTTTGACTCAGTTCGAAATTTTCCATTTCAGCCATTACAATGAGCCCTTCCTCCTATAGCTCCTCCCATCAGCCTCATCTGGTATCCGCGCATGACTGTAAAATGCTTCGGATAAATGCGTCTGCTAAATTGAATATATTACTATGGTCATCACTATAAATGCTACCAGTGGAAGTTAGTACTGACTGGAGATTGGCAAAGTATACGACACGTTTTATAGTTCTAGACTCAGTGCTTGACCAAGTAGCCTATTGCCGGCCCAGACTCACAGACAGAGGCAAAAAGGCTGATCAATACGGAATGGAGGGTGGGATCTACATTGAATTGCAATAGAGAATGGGCATTCATTACCTGATTCCATTTTGTTCAAGATTATTTGCCGCTAGTGTGTGAATCTGGGTGACAGTAAACTGTTCGACAGTAATTACACAGATTGAAAATGCGCGAGCCTGAATGAGCATGATGCACTGTTCCAAGTTGTAAAATTTGGAAAGAAATTTGTTTCAACATTTTTGTTAATGTAATTCATGAAGACACACTTAAATATTATCAATCACTTTAAAAATCTATACATCAGCCATTATCGTAATGCCCCTTCGGTGTGTATTTGTGTGTGCTGTTTACATGCCAGTGCGAGTGGGCCATTGTCGGAGGAGAGAGAGCTCGACATTACAGCAGCGGATATAAAATAATTCCAGACACAGACTACCTAGATAGCCAATTCAAAACCTAATTAGTAGCAGTTTCTCGCTAGTAAACTATAGCTAACAAGGCATTAATGTCATTGTCACCTTTACACTGGCACTGTAGATATCCTAAATAAATCTGCACCAGTGGAAAGCTGGGATTCCCCTCCATTAAACAGTAGCCATGTTGTAGCGGTATTATTAGAGAGGGGTAAAGATAAAGATTTTGTTCTTTAAAAAAAAAAATGTTAGCCAGGGCGGGATCATGCGGCTTCCCGCATGCACGATTCATCAAGGTACTACAGAGGGTAGTGCGTGCGGCTCAGTACATCACTGGGGCTAAGCTGCCTGCCATCCAGGACCTCTACACCAGGCGGTGTCAGCGGAAGGCCCCAAAAATTGTCAAAGACCCCAGTCACCCCAGCCATAGACTGTTCTCTCTACTACCGCATGGCAAGAGGTACCGGAGTGCCAAGTCTAGGACAAAAAGGCTTCTCAACAGTTTTTACCCCCAAGCCATAAGACTCCTGAACAGGTAACCAAATGGTTACCCGGACTATTCACATTGTGTGCCCCCCAAACCCTCTTTTTACGCTGCTGCTACTCTCTGTTTATCATATATGCATAGTCACTTTAACTATACATTCATGTACATACTACCTCAATTGGGCCGAACAACCAGTGCTCCCGCACATTGGCTAACCAGGCTATCTGCTTTGTGTCCTGCCACCCACCACCTGCCAACCCATCTTTAACGCTACTGCTACTCTCTGTTCATCATATATGCATAGTCACTTTAAACACTTTCTACATGTATATATTACCTCAATCAGCCTGACTAACCAGTGTATGTATGTAGCATTGCTACTTTAAATCAAATCAAATGTATTTGTCACATACACATGGTTAGCAGATGTTAATGCGAGTGTAGCGAAATGCTTGTGCTTCTAGTTCCGACAATGCAGTAATAACCAACGAGTAATCTAACCTAACAATTCCAAAACTACTGCCTTATACACAAAAGTGTAAAGGGATAAAGAATATGTACATAAAGATATATGAATGAGTGATGGTACAGAACGGCATAGGCAAGATGCAGTAGATGGTATCGAGTACAGTATATACATATGAGATGAGTAATGTAGGGTATGTAAACAAAGTGGCATAGTTTAAAGTGGCTAGTGATACATGTATTGCATAAAGATGCAGTAGATGATATAGAGTACAGTATATACATATACATATGAGATGAGTAATGTAGGGTATGTAAACATTATATTAAGTAGCATTGTTTAAAGTGGCTAGTGATATACACTGCTCAAAAAAATAAAGGGAACACTAAAATAACACATCCTAGATCTGAATGAATGAAATATTCTTATTAAATACTTTACATAGTTGAATGTGCTGACAACAAAATCACACAAAAATTATCAATGGAAATCAAATTTATCAACCCATGGAGGTCTGGATTTGGAGTCACAATCAAAATTAAAGTGGAAAACCACACTACAGGCTGATCCAACTTTGATGTAATGTCCTTAAAACAAGTCAAAATGAGGCTCAGTAGTGTGTGTGGCCTCCACGTGCCTGTATGACCTCCCTACAATGCCTGGGCATGCTTCTGATGAGGTGGCGGATGGTCTCCTGAGGGATCTCCTCCCAGAACTGGACTAAAGCATCTGCCAACTCCTGGACAGTCTGTAGTGCAGACTGTCCAGGTGGTGGATGGTGGATGGAGCGAGACATGATGTCCCAGATGTGCTCAATTGGATTCAGGTCTGTTGAACGGGCGGGCCAGTCCATAGCATCAATGCCTTCCTCTTGCAGGAACTGTTGACACACTCCAGCCACATGAAGTCTAGCATCGTCTTGCATTAGGAGGAACCCAGGGCCAACCGCACCAGCATATGGTCTGACAAGGGGTCTGAGGATCTCATCTCGGTACCTAATGGCAGTCAGGCTACCTTTGGCGAGCACATGGAGGGCTGTGCGGCCCCCCAAAGACATGCCACCCCACACCATGACTGACCCACCACCAAACCGGTCATGCTGGAGGATGTTGCAGGCAGCAGAACGTTCTCCACGACGTCTCCAGACTCTGTCACGTCTGTCACGTGCTCAGTGTGAACCTGCTTTCATCTGTGAAGAGCACAGGGCGCCCTCCTACGGCCTCCTCCACGTCTCCTGATGTACTGGCCTGTCTCCTGGTAACGCCTCCATGCTCTGGACACTACGCTGACAGACACAGCCTTACGGTTGTCGGCCCGACAGGATGCTCTCGATTGTGCATCTGTAGAAGTTTGTGAGTGCTTTTGGTGACAAGCCAAATTTCTTCAGCCTCCTGAGGTTGAAGAGGCGCTGCTGCGCCTTCTTCACAACGTTGTCTGTGTGAGTGGACCAATTCAGTTTGTCTGTGATGTGTACGCCGAGGAACTTAAAACTTACTACCCTCTCCAATAGCCTCGCTACTGTATATAGCCTGCCTTTTTACTGTTGTTCTATTTCTTTACTTACCTATTGTTCAGCTAACAACTTTTTTGCACAATTGGTTAGAGCTTGTAAGTAAGCATTTCACTGTAAGGTCTAAACCTGTTGCATTCGGCACACGTGACAAATAAACTTTGATTTGATTTGATTTCACGTCAGAGTCTACAAAAGTCTCCAATAACACCAGAAAAAGTCCATAGATTTGTCGCTAGTTGCTTTTTTGAAAATATGTCACTAGAGGGGTCTGAAAACTCGCTAAATATAGCGACAAAGTCGTTAAGTTGGCAACACTGCTGTCGAAAGGAAAAGAGTAGGATAGAGTACCACTACCCACACACATCAGCAGAAGAGACTGCCTAGAGTGTAGCCTGTTTGCCAGATAGCCAGTAGAGAGAAAAGACAAGACACACCATATAAAACACCCATCACAGCACAGGGGTAACCCAACCAATAATACCCGATACAATAAAAATGGCAGAGCAATTTAACTGCAACTTCATAGAAACAATATCCAAGAAAGAACCCAGTCATCAACATTAGAGGATTTGCAATAATCTGTATTACCTCCCAGTAGCGAGTGCAGAGGGTATGAATCTTCCCGGCAACATGTCAATAGTATCACCCCACATCAATACAGTTCAAATAGCAATACACCATAAACTTGCAAGCAACCTCCCTTTTTGCAACAACGCTAAAGAATATTATAAGAATATCTTAATTGACAAATAACTTGCTGTCCATAGATCTCCCCTGAAATATTAATATTTTAGCCTTATGCTGTAGGCTATATAAACATGTCGAGTTAGATAACTTGCTTTGAAGTAGCTTACCTTATCTATTTGATCCCTGATTCTTTGAATAAGGGAATACTTTTTTGAATAAAACTATTTGGTTGTAATGTTGCAATATTTAATATCAAGGGTGGCAACCATCCTCCAGGATAGCTACTGCAGGCTTTTGCAGGCGTTTGTTCATGCCCTGGTCTAACCACATTGTAGCCTAAACATCAGCTGCTCAACAGGACCTTGATAAGCAGACTTGGGTGTTTCGGGGTTGGATCAAAAGCCAAGCCTGAACACCCAGGAGCTCTCCAGATGGAGAGTTGACCACGTGTTGACAACATATGACTAACAATACAGTTCCACTTTGTTGGGGGTTAAGTTCCTTGATCAAGGGCACAACAACAGGAGATGGTAGGTCTGCATGGGATCAGACACAGCAGCCTTCCAGTGTCAATAATGCTTACTATTTCATGTAGGCTATAATAATAGTCAGGAACATTTGGCTCAACGTCATGGAGAAGTCTTGGACAGCTCCTGCACTTCTTTCATCCCAAGTTAAGAACTGTGTAGATGTGTTTTAGAAGTTGGTATAAAGTTTATCTCAAAGTCTTTCCAGAGTTATTAGAATGCCTGCAGGCTAGCTAAGTTGGAGTTTGGTCAAGCGATAAGTCTCGACTCTGGACCACACATGCCATCTTGGCGACAGGGGTTTGAGACGTGAGACGAGTCATCTGTCTGTGCCATTCCTTTTCTGTCTCCCTAGCCTACTTGCTTCCTACCGTCCTGTCATAAGAAGAATAACAAATACATAGGGATCTAATGGCTAGATCTTTTAGGCTATCTATAATCAGGCAGATGAACTCAATGATCTGGTCAAGCACAAGACAAAGACAAAACATAACTTTTACACAGTCAGTCAGATCTGAAGAGATGTGTGATGGTTGTAGATCAAGTTCATCTCAAAGTTATTGTTAGTTTAAAGTTAATGGATTGCCCTCAGGCTTAAACCAGCCAGTGTAACACTATTGTCCATCAACCAGAAGCACAAGACAAAGAGAAAACATTACTTTTTGTGGCGACTCTCCAAGCTAAGCTTAATCACTAAGGACAACAGATACACCCCCAAAGTGAAAGTTTGAGGACGAGGCGGCACAATTCCATCCTTTATTGGTGTTGTTTAGTTACACTGTTCTTGTGTTTATTGTGAGCCTGGTGTCTGAGCCATAGCAAAACCAAAAAAACTCAATAATAAATATCTCTGCAAAAAAAACAATCAAGAGAAATTATACTTGGTCCTCGGGTTGTCTTGCAAACAATAAGCGGGATAGAATGTGTCTTACGACAGTGCATTGTTACCCTGAAAAATATCCTATCCGTCTGCACTCTATCCATTCCAAAACCGGATGCTTCTCCAACTCTTATCCAGGAGCCAAGCTGCTAATGAGTCTGGCTGAAGTAGAGGCTTCATACAGATACTATTAACTCCTCTCCGCAGGCGATACAGGACTCAAAGTTACAATCTGGGATTTGAAAAACAACAAAATGGCAGCCCACTTGTTTTGGTATACAACTGAAGGATGAGGCTGGGGTTAATACAACCCCTTTTAAACGGAGAGTCCATCCCCAGTCATGAAACTCCTGTCAATTTGGTGAAAGCATGTGTTCTATCATGAAAAAAACATTTTCCCATGATTTAACTTCTAAGTGGTCCCATGTAGGAACTCGTCGTAACTACATGGTTCTCATCACTGGAGATAGGGGATAACACACTATCACATTTCATAAAGCTTTTAAAACAATTACCTGCACTCCAGATCGCCAAATGAGACAATAGATAGTATGGGCATACTTGTCTAGAAAACATCCATCCATTTATATAGTCATGACAAAGAATATATTCCCGCTTAGAGGTGCTTAATCTAAACAGTGTACCAAATTATACAGCTCAGTTTCTCCTTCAAGTACCATCTGTGTGTCAGTAGGATATTTGGGAAAGGGCCATTGTTGCCTTAGCAACGTACTCTGCATTCGCACTGGGCAGAGGCAAACTGCAAGTTGACCTCAGTGAGATAGACGGTGCAGTTTGTTTAGGCAATTTTACAGCGAGGTAGTTAATTCACATGCTGATATTGACTCTTTTATTATTGTATTTAACTATGTTTGCTAGCTAGCTACCTAGATAGCCAACCAATCTTGTTACTGCATATTGACAAAATTAAACAGTCATTCACAAAAAATATTGTTTTCCATATTTGTGTTATTTAACAGTGTTTAACACTGTTAATCATGTGAATAGTGGTTTGAGGTTATAAGCTATTCTTCAAGAAACAATGGGTATATACAGTGTCTTCAGAAAGTATTCACACCCCTTGACTTTTTCCACATTTTGTTGTATTACAGACAGCATTTAAAATGGATTGCATTGAGATGTTTTGTCACTGGCCTACCCAGAATACCCCATAATGTGAATTTCAAACACAGATTCAACCACAAAGACCAGGGAGGTTTCCAAAGCTTCGCAAAGAAGGGCACCTATTGGTAGATACAAATGTTTAATAAAGCAGACATTGAATATTCCTTTGATCATGGTAAAGCTATTCATTACAAAGATACAGGCATCCTTCCTAACTCAGTTGCCAGAGAGGAATGAAACCACTCAAGGATTTCACAATGAGGCCAATGGTGACTTTAAAACAGTTACTGAGTTTAATGGCTGTGATAGGAGAAAACCGAGGATGCATCAACAACATCACAGTTACTGCACAATACTAACCTAATTAACAGAGTGAAAAGAAGGAAGCCTGGATAGAATAAAATATTCCGAAACATGCATCCTGTTTGCAACAAGGCACTAAAGTAGTACTGCAAAAAAAAATCCTGAATACAAAAGTGTAATGTTTGGGGTAAATCAAATACAATTTTCATATTTTGGTGGCTACATCATGTTATAGGTATTTTTTTAACCTTTATAGGCAAGTCAGTTAAGAACAAATTCTTATTTTCAATGATGGCCAAGGAACAGTGGGTTAAAACTGCCTGTTCAGAGGCAGAACTACATATTTGTACCTTGTCAGCCCTGGGGTTTGAACTTGCAACCTTCCAGTTACTAGTCCAGCACTCTAACCACTAGGTTACCCTGCCACCCCAACGTATGCTTGTAATCGTTAAGGACCGTGTAGTTTTTCAGGATCAAACAGAGACGGAATGGAGCTAAGTACAGGCAAAATCTTTTAGGAAAACCTGGTTCAGTCTGCTTTCCACCAGACACTGGGAGATGAATTCACCTTTCAGCAGTTAGATGTCCTAACCAACTTGCCAAAACTATCATTTATTAACAAGACATTTGTGGAGTGATTGAAAAACGAGTTTTAATGACTCCAACCTAAGTGTATGTCAACTTCCGACTTCAACTGTATATAAGGATTGCCATTTGGAATGTAGATAAAGTCTCCAGCCAGAGAGGTGCAAGTTGGTCTAACAACAGCCTTTGGGATCTGGGATTGGAGGATTCTGCTTTAAAACCGCAGTGTTCAGGTGGGGGATTAACAGCCTGGTCTCACATGTTGAGAATAAAGTGGATTAATGAATTTATAGCTGCAGGTCGGGAGACTGACACACAATGTTTTGGTGGGCGGCATGATATATCAGGTGCCATATGTGTTAAAGTTTATGTGACTTTTGTTTCCTCCAACAACAGGAGATGATGCAAGATGCAGGGTCTAACTTGACTTGTCCACGGTGTTCTCTCTGGCCACGTTTTGTGTAAGACCAGGGGTGGAATTGGGGTATCCTGTTTTCAGATCTTTGTGCTGTCTTGACAATCTCAGGCATGACAATGACTATAGGAGATGGCAAGACAGCGCAAACAGATCTAGGACCAGACTAGAATTCCTGATCTGGGTTTTTTTCCGACATAGATTTCCACACCGGAATGTTTTCATGAAAGTGTCAGCACACAAAGGATATGATGCTGTGACAAAATCGTGACATCCCTTTTAGAATATTTTGAAAGTGAAAAATACATTCCTTTACATGCTTATCCCAAAGCCATCTGCACATACGTTATTATAACTGTGACAGATTAAGGTCTGTGTCACAAAGACTTTGGCCGCTGGAGCTGGGTGGAACGACAGGGCCCTGATAGACCATTACAGTTGTAGCCTAAGAGAGGACGTCCGCAGGGAGCTGGCTTGTCGGGACACTACGCTCAGCTTGGAGGAGCTGTTCGACATGTCTATCCGGCTAGACCATCTGCTGGCTGCTCGCGGACGTTCTGAAAGGGTTCTGTCAGTTCCACCACCTGCCCCCCCCCCTGCTCCCATCCCAATGGAGCTAGGAGGGGCTGTGTCTAGGGAGACAGGAGGAGGACGCTCCTCCTGTACCCATTGTGGCCGGAGAGGGCACACTTCCGGTCGGTGCTGGAGGAGTCCATCTGGGAGTCGAGAGGGCAGGCGGAACAGGTGAGTCAGCACCACACTCTCCCAGAGCTTCCTGTTGGACACATGTTTTTGTTAATCTGATTCCTTAAGGTTTTCCCCTCTCTCCAGCATAAGACGCTCGTCGATACAGGCGCAGCGGGGAATTTTATGGATCGCGGACTCGCTCAGAGGTTTGGGATTCTGTTAGTTAAGGTAGACCCTCCCCTTCCCCGTGCACTCCTTAGATGGTCGAACGTTAGGGTCAGGGCTGGTCAGGGAGGCCACGATTCCTCTGGAGATGATTACGCAGGGGGATCATAAGGAATGGATTAGTCTGTTCCTTATCGATTCACCTGCGTTTCCGGTGGTGCTGGGGATTCCCTGGCTGGCTATTCACAATCTTAAACTTTCGTGGAGACAGGGAGCTCTCCAGGGGTGGTCTGATGAGTGTTCAGGCAGGTGTTTAGGAGTTTCCATCGGTGCGACAACGGTGGAGAGTTCAGACCAGGTTTCCACCGTGCGCATTCCTGCTGAGTATGCCGATTTGGCTATCGCCTTCAGTAAGAAGAAGGCGACCCTATTACCACCCCATCGACAGGGAGATTGCGTGATAAACCTCCAGGTAAACGCTGTACTCCCCAGGAGTTACGTGTATCCGTTGTCCCAGGAGGAGACGTTGGCTATGGAAACATATGTCACGGAGGCTCTGGGACAGGGGTACATTCGGCCCTCCATGTCACCCGTCTCCTCAAGTTTCTTTTTTGTGAGGAAAAAGGATGGTGGTTTGCGTCCGTGTATTGATTATCGAGGTCTAAATTCCATCACTGTGGGTTTTAGTTACCCACTACCTCTCATCGCTACGGCGTTGGAATCATTTCACAGGGTGCGATTTTTCACAAAACTGGACCTCAGGAGCGAGTACAATCTGGTGCGTATTCGGGAGGGAGATGAGTGGAAAACCGCATTTAGTACCACATCTGGCCATTATGAGTACCTCGTCATGCCATACGGGTTAAAGAATGCTCCAGCCATCTTTCAATCCTTCGTCGATGAGATTCTCAGAGACCTGCACGGACAGGGTGTAGTGGTGTATATTGACGACATCTTGATCTATTCTGCTACACGAGCCGAGCATGTGTCTCTGGTGCGCAAGGTTCTTGGGCGACTGCTGGAGCATGACCTGTAAGTGAAGGCAGAAAAATGTGAATTTTCCAAACGAGCCGTTTCCTACCTGGGTTATCGCATTTCCACCTCGGGGGTGGTAATGGAGGGTGACCGCGTCAAGGCCGTGCGTATTTGGCCGACTCCCACCACGGTAAAGGAGGTGCAGTGGTTCTTAAGTTTTGCCAATTACTACCGGAGGTTTATCCAGGGCTTTGGCCAGGTGGCGGCCCCTAATACCTCACTGCTGAAGGGGGGGCCGGTGCGTTTGCAGTGGTCAGCAGAGGCGGACAGAGCGTTCCGTCTTTTGAAGGCGCTGTTCACCGACGCACCAGTGTTGGCGCATCCGGACCTTTCTTTGGCATTTATAGTTGAGGTGGACGAATCAGAGGCTGGGGTTGGAGCTGTGCTCTCCCAGCGCTCGGGTACGCCACCGAAGCACCGCCCCTGTGCTTTTTTCCAAAGAGCGGAGCGGAATTATGATGTGGGGGATAGGGAGTTGTTGGCCATGGTTAAGGCTCTGAAGGTGTGGAGACACTGGCTTGAGGGGGCTAAGCACCCTTATCTCATCTGGACTGACCACCGTAACCTGGAGTATATCCGATCAACTAGGAGACTGAATCCTCGTCATGCAAGGTGAGTCAGCACCACTGTATTTCACCCGATTTCGTTTTATTATCTCGTATCGACCAGGTTCCCTCAATACTAAGGCCGACGTGCTGTCCCGCCTATACGACACTGATGACCGGTCCATCGATCCTACTTCCATCATTCCGGCTGCCAAGCAGGTAGCACCTGTAGTATGGGAGGTGGACACGGACATTGAGCGGGCACTAAGGGAGGAACCTGCACCTCCACAGTGCCCGGAAGGTCGTAGGTACGTGCCGCTCACTGTTCGTGATCAATTGATTCGATGGGCACATAGTCTACCTACATCAGGTCACCCGGGTATTTCGAGGACAGTGCGAAGTCTTAGAGGGAAGTACTGGTGGCCTACCTTGGTGAGAGACGTGCGATTCTATGTCTCCTCCTGTTCGTAATGCGCTCAGAGTAAGGCTCCTAGGCATTTGCCACGAGGGAAATTACAACCCCTCCCGTTCCACAACGGACGTGGTCCCGTCTATCGGTGGATTTTCTTACGGGAACACGACGATCCTGGTCGTTGTTGATCGGTTCTCTAAGTCCTGCCGGTTCTCTTATCCCGTTGCCCAGTCTCCCTACGGCCCTGCAGACTGCGGAGGCACTGTTCACCCATGTCTTTAGGCACTACGAGGTGCTCGAGGATATCGTTTCTGATCGGGGTCCCCAGTTTACGTCCAGAATATGGAAGCTGTTTATGGAGCGGCTGGGGGTCTCGGTCAACCTGACCTCGGGTTATCACCCGGAGAGTAATGGGCAGGTGGAGAGAGTGAACCAGGAGGTGGGTAGGTTTCTGCGGTCGTATTGCCAGGACCGGCCAGGGGAGTGGGCGAGATAAAGAACTCACTAAGCCACTCCTCTACCAACATGTCACCGTTTGAGTGCGTGTTGGGGTACCAGCCGGTCCTGGCACCATGGCATCAGAGACAGACCGAGGCTACTGCGGTGGAGGAGTGGGTGCAGTGCTCTAAGGAGACCTGGAGGGCCATCCAATAAAATAGATGGAACAGACCTCCAATAAAATAGAATAGGCAACGTCTGATGTAACAGACCTCCAATAAAAGAGAATAGGCAGTCTGATGTAACAGACCTCTAATAAAAGAGAATAGGCAGTCTGATGTAATAGACCTCCAATAAAAGAGAATAGGCAGTCTGATGTAACAGACCTCCAATAAAAGAGAATAGGCAGTCTGATGTAATAGACCTCCAATAAAAGAGAATAGGCAGTGTGATGTAACAGACCTCCAATAAAAGAGAATAGGCAAAGTCTGATGTAACAGACCTCCAATAAAATAGAATAGGCAAAGTGTGACGTAACAGGCCTCCAATAAAAGAGAATAGGCAGTCTGATGTAACAGACCTCCAATAAAAGAGAATAGGCAGTCTGATGTAATAGACCTCCAATAAAAGAGAATAGGCAGTCTGATGTAACAGACCTCCAATAAAAGAGAATAGGCAAAGTGTGATGTAACAGACCTCCAATAAAAGAGAATAGGCAAAGTGTGATGAAACAGACCTCCAATAAAAGAGAATAGGCAGTCTGATGTAACAGACCTCCAATAAAAGAGAATAGGCAGTCTGATGTAACAGACCTCCAATAAAAGAGATGTAACAGACCTCCAATAAAAGAGAATAGGCAAAGTGTGATGAAACAGACCTCCAATAAAAGAGAAAAGGTAGTCTGATGTAATAGACCACCAATAAAAGAGAATAGGCAGTCTGATGTAACAGACCTCCAATTAAAGAGAATAGGCAGTCTGACGTAATAGACCTCCAATAAAAGAGAATAGGCAAAGTGTGATGTAACAGACCTCCAATAAAAGAGAATAGGCAAAGTGTGATGAAAAAGACCTCCAATAAAAGAGAATAGGCAGTCTGATGTAACAGACCTCCAATAAAAGAGAATAGGCAGTCTGATGTAACAGACCTCCAATAAAAGAGAATAGGCAGTCTGATGTAATAGACCTCCAATAAAAGAGAATAGGCAGTCTGATGTAATAGACCTCCAATAAAAGAGAATAGGCAAAGTGTGATGTAACAGACCTCCAATAAAAGAGAATAGGTAGTCTGATGTAATAGACCTCCAATAAAAGAGAATAGGCAGTCTGATGTAATAGACCTCCAATAAAAGAGAATAGGCAGTCTGATGTAACAGACCTCCAATAAAAGAGAATAGGCAGTCTGATGTAATAGACCTCCAATAAAAGAGAATAGGCAAAGTGTGATGTAACAGACCTCCAATAAAAGAGAATAGGTAGTCTGATGTAATAGACCTCCAATAAAAGAGAATAGGCAGTCTGATGTAATAGACCTCCAATAAAAGAGAATAGGCAGTCTGATGTAATAGACCTCCAATAAAAGAGAATAGGCAGTCTGATGTAATAGACCTCCAATAAAAGAGAATAGGCAGTCTGATGTAACAGACCTCCAATAAAAGAGAATAGGCAGTCTGATGTAACAGACCTCCAATAAAAGAGATGTAACAGACCTCCAATAAAAGAGAATAGGCAGTCTGATGTAACAGACCTCCAATAAAATAGATTTAACAGACCTCCAATAAAAGAGAATAGGCAGTCTGATGTTACAGACCTCCAATAAAAGAGAATAGGCAGTCTGATGTAACAGACCTCCAATAAAATAGATTTAACAGACCTCCAATAAAAGAGAATAGGCAGTCTGATGTAATAGACCTCCTATAAAAGAGAATAGGCAGTCTGATGTAACAGACCTCCAATAAAAGAGAATAGGCAGTCTGATGTAACAGACCTCCAATAAAAGAGATGTAACAGACCTCCAATAAAAGAGAATAGGCAGTCTGATGTAACAGACCTCCAATAAAAGAGAATAGGAAGTCTGATGTAACAGACCTCCAATAAAAGAGAATAGGAAGTCTGATGTAACAGACCTCCAATAAAAGAGAATAGGAAGTCTGATGTAACAGACCTCCAATAAAAGAGAATAGTAAGTCTGATGTAACAGACCTCCAATAAAAGAGAATAGGCAGTCTGATGTAATAGACCTCCAATAAAATAGAATAGGCAGTCTGATGTAACAGACCTCCAATAAAAGAGAATAGGAAGTCTGATGTAACACCTCCAATAAAAGAGAATAGGAAGTCTGATGTAACAGACCTCCAATAAAAGAGAATAGGCAGTCTGATGTAACAGACCTCCAATAAAAGAGAATAGGCAGTCTGATGTAACACCTCCAATAAAAGAGAATAGGCAGTCTGATGTAACAGACCTCCAATAAAAGAGAATTGGCAGTCTGATGTAACAGACCTCCAATAAAAGAGAATAGGCAGTCTGATGTAACAGACCTCCAATAAAAGAGAATAGGCAGTCTGATGTAATAGACCTCCAATAAAATAGAATAGGAAGTCTGATGTAACAGACCTCCAATAAAAGAGAATAGGCAGTCTGATGTAACAGACCTCCAATAAAAGAGAATAGGCAGTCTGATGTAATAGACCTCCAATAAAAGAGAATAGGCAGTCTGATGTAATAGACCTCCAATAAAAGAGAATAGGCAGACTGATGTAATAGACCTCCAATAAAAGAGAATAGGCAGTCTGATGTAATAGACCTCCAATAAAAGAGAATAGGCAGTCTGATGTAACAGACCTCCAATAAAAGAGAATAGGCAGTCTGATGTAATAGACCTCCAATAAAATAGAATAGGAAGTCTGATGTAACAGACCTCCAATAAAAGAGAATAGGCAGTCTGATGTAACAGACCTCCAATAAAAGAGAATAGGCAGTCTGATGTAATAGACCTCCAATAAAAGAGAATAGGCAGTCTGATGTAATAGACCTCCAATAAAAGAGAATAGGCAGACTGATGTAATAGACCTCCAATAAAAGAGAATAGGCAGTCTGATGTAATAGACCTCCAATAAAAGAGAATAGGCAGTCTGATGTAACAGACCTCCAATAAAAGAGAATAGGCAGTCTGATGTAACACCTCCAATAAAAGAGAATAGGCAGTCTGATGTAACAGACCTCCAATAAAAGAGAAAAGGCAGTCTGATGTAACAGACCTCCAATAAAAGAGAATAGGCAGTGTGATGTAACAGACCTCCAATAAAAGAGATGTAACAGACCTCCAATAAAAGAGAATAGGCAGTGTGATGTAACAGACCTCCAATAAAAGAAATGTAACAGACCTCCAATAAAAGAGAATAGGCAGTCTGATGTAACAGCTCCAATAAAAGAGAATAGGCAGTCTGATGTAACAGACCTCCAATAAAAGAGAATAGGCAGTGTGATGTAACAGACCTCCAATAAAAGAGAATAGGCAGTCTGATGTAACACCTCCAATAAAAGAGAATAGGCAGTCTGATGTAACAGACCTCCAATAAAAGAGAATAGGCAGTCTGATGTAACAGACCTCCAATAAAAGAGAATAGGCAGTCTGATGTAACAGACCTCCAATAAAAGAGAATAGGCAGTCTGATGTAACAGACCTCCAATAAAAGAGAATAGGCAGTCTGATGTAACAGACCTCCAATAAAAGAGAATAGGTAGTCTGATGTAACAGACCTCCAATAAAAGAGAATAGGCAGTCTGATGTAATAGACCTCCAATAAAAGAGAATAGGCAAAGTGTGATGTAACAGACCTCCAATAAAAGAGAATAGGCAGTGTGATGTAACAGACCTCCAATAAAAGAGAATAGGCAGTCTGATGTAACAGACCTCCAATAAAAGAGAATAGGCAGTCTGATGTAATAGACCTCCAATAAAAGAGAATAAGCAGTCTGATGTAACACCTCCAATAAAAGAGAATAGGCAGTCTGATGTAACAGACCTCCAATAAAAGAGAATTGGCAGTCTGATGTAACAGACCTCCAAAAAAAGAGAATAGGCAGTCTGATGTAACAGACCTCCAATAAAAGAGAATAGGCAGTCTGATGTAATAGACCTCCAATAAAATAGAATAGGAAGTCTGATGTAACAGACCTCCAATAAAAGAGAATAGGCAGTCTGATGTAACAGACCTCCAATAAAAGAGAATAGGCAGTCTGATGTAATAGACCTCCAATAAAAGAGAATAGGCAGTCTGATGTAATAGACCTCCAATAAAAGAGAATAGGCAGACTGATGTAATAGACCTCCAATAAAAGAGAATAGGCAGTCTGATGTAATAGACCTCCAATAAAAGAGAATAGGCAGTCTGATGTAACACCTCCAATAAAAGAGAATAGGCAGTCTGATGTAACAGACCTCCAATAAAAGAGAATAGGCAGTCTGATGTAACAGACCTCCAATAAAAGAGAACAGGCAGTCTGATGTAACACCTCCAATAAAAGAGAAGAGGCAGTCTGATGTAACACCTCCAATAAAAGAGAATAGGCAGTCTGATGTAACAGACCTCCAATAAAAGAGAATAGGCAGTCTGATGTAACAGACCTCCAATAAAAGAGAATAGGCAGACTGATGTAATAGACCTCCAATAAAAGAGAATAGGCAGTCTGATGTAATAGACCTCCAATAAAAGAGAATAGGCAGTCTGATGTAACACCTCCAATAAAAGAGAATAGGCAGTCTGATGTAACAGACCTCCAATAAAAGAGAATAGGCAGTCTGATGTAACAGACCTCCAATAAAAGAGAACAGGCAGTCTGATGTAACACCTCCAATAAAAGAGAAGAGGCAGTCTGATGTAACACCTCCAATAAAAGAGAATAGGCAGTCTGATGTAACAGACCTCCAATAAAAGAGAATAGGGGGTCTGATGTAACAGACCTCCAATAAAAGAGAATTGGCAGTCTGATGTAACACACCTCCAATAAAAGAGAATAGGCAGTCTGATGTAACAGACCTCCAATAAAAGAGAATTGGCAGTCTGATGTAACACACCTCCAATAAAAGAGAATAGGCAGTCTGATGTAACAGACCTCCAATAAAAGAGAATTGGCAGTCTGATGTAACAGACCTCCAATAAAAGAGAATAGGCAGTCTGATCTAACAGACATCCAATAAAAGAGAATAGGTAGTCTGATCTAACAGACCTCCAATAAAAGAGAATAGGCAAAGTGTGATGTAATAGACCTCCAATAAAAGAGAATAGGCAAAGTGTGATGAAACAGACCTCCAATAAAAGAGAATAGGCAGTCTGATGTAACAGACCTCCAATAAAAGAGATGTAACAGACCTCCAATAAAAGAGAATAGGCAAAGTGTGATGAAACAGACCTCCAATAAAAGAGAATAGGCAAAGTGTGATGTAACAGACCTCAAATAAAAGAGAATAGGTAGTCTGATGTAATAGACCTCCAATAAAAGAGATTAGGCAGTCTGATGTAACAGACCTCCGATAAAAGAGATGTAACAGACCTCCAATAAAAGAGAATAGGCAGTCTGATGTAACAGACCTCCAATAAAATAGATTTAACAGACCTCCAATAAAAGAGAATAGGTAGTCTGATGTTACAGACCTCCAATAAAAGAGAATAGGCAGTCTGATGTAACAGACCTCCAATAAAAGAGAATAGGCAGTCTGATGTAATAGACCTCCAATAAAAGAGAATAGGCAGTCTGATGTAACAGACCTCCAATAAAAGAGAATAGGCAGTCTGATGTAACAGACCTCCAATAAAAGAGATGTAACAGACCTCCAATAAAAGAGAATAGGCAGTCTGATGTAACAGACCTCCAATAAAATAGATTTAACAGACCTCCAATAAAAGAGAATAGGCAGTCTGATGTTACAGACCTCCAATAAAAGAGAATAGGCAGTCTGATGTAACAGACCTCCAATAAAAGAGAATAGGCAAAGTGTGATGTTACAGACCTCCAATAAAAGAGAATAGGTTGTCTGATGTAACAGACCTCCAATAAAAGAGAATAGGCAGTCTGATGTAACACCTCCAATAAAAGAGAATAGGCAGTCTGATGTAACACCTCCAATAAAAGAGAAAAGGCAGTCTGATGTAACAGACCTCCAATAAAAGAGAATAGGCAGTGTGATGTAACAGACCTCCAATAAAAGAGATGTAACAGACCTCCAATAAAAGAGAATAGGCAGTCTGATGTAACACCTCCAATAAAAGAGAATAGGCAGTCTGATGTAACAGACCTCCAATAAAAGAGAATAGGCAGTCTGATGTAACAGACCTCCAATAAAAGAGAATAGGCAGTCTGATGTAACACCTCCAATAAAAGAGAAGAGGCAGTCTGATGTAACACCTCCAATAAAAGAGAATAGGCAGTCTGATGTAACAGACCTCCAATAAAAGAGAATAGGCAGTCTGATGTAACAGACCTCCAATAAAAGAGAATAGGCAGTCTGATGTAACAGACCTCCAATAAAAGAGAATAGGCAGTCTGATGTTACAGACCTCCAATAAAAGAGAATAGGCAGTCTGATGTAACAGACCTCCAATAAAATAGATTTAACAGACCTCCAATAAAAGAGAATAGGCAGTCTGATGTAATAGACCTCCAATAAAAGAGAATAGGCAGTCTGATGTAACAGACCTCCAATAAAAGAGAATAGGCAGTCTGATGTAACAGACCTCCAATAAAAGAGATGTAACAGACCTCCAATAAAAGAGAATAGGCAGTCTGATGTAACAGACCTCCAATAAAATAGATTTAACAGACCTCCAATAAAAGAGAATAGGCAAAGTGTGATGTTACAGACCTCCAATAAAAGAGAATAGGCAGTCTGATGTAACAGACCTCCAATAAAAGAGAATAGGAAGTCTGATGTAACAGACCTCCAATAAAAGAGAATAGGAAGTCTGATGTAACAGACCTCCAATAAAAGAGAATAGGAAGTCTGATGTAACAGACCTCCAATAAAAGAGAATAGTAAGTCTGATGTAACAGACCTCCAATAAAAGAGAATAGGCAGTCTGATGTAATAGACCTCCAATAAAATAGAATAGGCAGTCTGATGTAACAGACCTCCAATAAAAGAGAATAGGAAGTCTGATGTAACACCTCCAATAAAAGAGAATAGGAAGTCTGATGTAACAGACCTCCAATAAAAGAGAATAGGCAGTCTGATCTAACAGACCTCCAATAAAAGAGAATAGGCAGTCTGATCTAACAGACCTCCAATAAAAGAGAATAGGCAAAGTGTGATGTAATAGACCTCCAATAAAAGAGAATAGGCAAAGTGTGATGAAACAGACCTCCAATAAAAGAGAATAGGCAGTCTGATGTAACAGACCTCCAATAAAAGAGATGTAACAGACCTCCAATAAAAGAGAATTGGCAAAGTGTGATGAAACAGACCTCCAATAAAAGAGAATAGGCAAAGTGTGATGTAACAGACCTCAAATAAAAGAGAATAGGTAGTCTGATGTAATAGACCTCCAATAAAAGAGAATAGGCAGTCTGATGTAACAGACCTCCGATAAAAGAGATGTAACAGACCTCCAATAAAAGAGAATAGGCAGTCTGATGTAACAGACCTCCAATAAAATAGATTTAACAGACCTCCAATAAAAGAGAATAGGTAGTCTGATGTTACAGACCTCCAATAAAAGAGAATAGGCAGTCTGATGTAACAGACCTCCAATAAAAGAGAATAGGCAGTCTGATGTAATAGACCTCCAATAAAAGAGAATAGGCAGTCTGATGTAACAGACCTCCAATAAAAGAGAATAGGCAGTCTGATGTAACAGACCTCCAATAAAAGAGATGTAACAGACCTCCAATAAAAGAGAATAGGCAGTCTGATGTAACAGACCTCCAATAAAATAGATTTAACAGACCTCCAATAAAAGAGAATAGGCAGTCTGATGTTACAGACCTCCAATAAAAGAGAATAGGCAGTCTGATGTAACAGACCTCCAATAAAAGAGAATAGGCAAAGTGTGATGTTACAGACCTCCAATAAAAGAGAATAGGTTGTCTGATGTAACAGACCTCCAATAAAAGAGAATAGGCAGTCTGATGTAACACCTCCAATAAAAGAGAATAGGCAGTCTGATGTAACACCTCCAATAAAAGAGAAAAGGCAGTCTGATGTAACAGACCTCCAATAAAAGAGAATAGGCAGTGTGATGTAACAGACCTCCAATAAAAGAGATGTAACAGACCTCCAATAAAAGAGAATAGGCAGTCTGATGTAACACCTCCAATAAAAGAGAATAGGCAGTCTGATGTAACAGACCTCCAATAAAAGAGAATAGGCAGTCTGATGTAACAGACCTCCAATAAAAGAGAATAGGCAGTCTGATGTAACACCTCCAATAAAAGAGAAGAGGCAGTCTGATGTAACACCTCCAATAAAAGAGAATAGGCAGTCTGATGTAACAGACCTCCAATAAAAGAGAATAGGCAGTCTGATGTAACAGACCTCCAATAAAAGAGAATAGGCAGTCTGATGTAACAGACCTCCAATAAAAGAGAATAGGCAGTCTGATGTTACAGACCTCCAATAAAAGAGAATAGGCAGTCTGATGTAACAGACCTCCAATAAAATAGATTTAACAGACCTCCAATAAAAGAGAATAGGCAGTCTGATGTAATAGACCTCCAATAAAAGAGAATAGGCAGTCTGATGTAACAGACCTCCAATAAAAGAGAATAGGCAGTCTGATGTAACAGACCTCCAATAAAAGAGATGTAACAGACCTCCAATAAAAGAGAATAGGCAGTCTGATGTAACAGACCTCCAATAAAATAGATTTAACAGACCTCCAATAAAAGAGAATAGGCAAAGTGTGATGTTACAGACCTCCAATAAAAGAGAATAGGCAGTCTGATGTAACAGACCTCCAATAAAAGAGAATAGGAAGTCTGATGTAACAGACCTCCAATAAAAGAGAATAGGAAGTCTGATGTAACAGACCTCCAATAAAAGAGAATAGGAAGTCTGATGTAACAGACCTCCAATAAAAGAGAATAGTAAGTCTGATGTAACAGACCTCCAATAAAAGAGAATAGGCAGTCTGATGTAATAGACCTCCAATAAAATAGAATAGGCAGTCTGATGTAACAGACCTCCAATAAAAGAGAATAGGAAGTCTGATGTAACAGACCTCCAATAAAAGAGAATAGGAAGTCTGATGTAACACCTCCAATAAAAGAGAATAGGAAGTCTGATGTAACAGACCTCCAATAAAAGAGAATTGGCAGTCTGATGTAACAGACCTCCAATAAAAGAGAATAGGCAGTCTGATGTAACAGACCTCCAATAAAAGAGAATAGGCAGTCTGATGTAATAGACCTCCAATAAAATAGAATAGGAAGTCTGATGTAACAGACCTCCAATAAAAGAGAATAGGCAGTCTGATGTAACAGACCTCCAATAAAAGAGAATAGGCAGTCTGATGTAATAGACCTCCAATAAAAGAGAATAGGCAGTCTGATGTAATAGACCTCCAATAAAAGAGAATAGGCAGACTGATGTAATAGACCTCCAATAAAAGAGAATAGGCAGTCTGATGTAATAGACCTCCAATAAAAGAGAATAGGCAGTCTGATGTAACAGACCTCCAATAAAAGAGAATAGGCAGTCTGATGTAACACCTCCAATAAAAGAGAATAGGCAGTCTGATGTAACAGACCTCCAATAAAAGAGAAAAGGCAGTCTGATGTAACAGACCTCCAATAAAAGAGAATAGGCAGTGTGATGTAACAGACCTCCAATAAAAGAGATGTAACAGACCTCCAATAAAAGAGAATAGGCAGTCTGATGTAACAGACCTCCAATAAAAGAGATGTAACAGACCTCCAATAAAAGAGAATAGGCAGTCTGATGTAATAGACCTCCAATAAAAGAGAATAGGCAGTCTGATGTAACAGACCTCCAATAAAAGAGAATAGGCAGTCTGATGTAACAGACCTCCAATAAAAGAGATGTAACAGACCTCCAATAAAAGAGAATAGGCAGTCTGATGTAACAGACCTCCAATAAAATAGATTTAACAGACCTCCAATAAAAGAGAATAGGCAGTCTGATGTTACAGACCTCCAATAAAAGAGAATAGGCAGTCTGATGTAACAGACCTCCAATAAAAGAGAATAGGCAAAGTGTGATGTTACAGACCTCCAATAAAAGAGAATAGGTAGTCTGATGTAACAGACCTCCAATAAAATAGATTTAACAGACCTCCAATAAAAGAGAATAGGCAGTCTGATGTAACAGACCTCCAATAAAAGAGAATAGGAAGTCTGATGTAACAGACCTCCAATAAAAGAGAATAGTAAGTCTGATGTAACAGACCTCCAATAAAAGAGAATAGGCAGTCTGATGTAATAGACCTCCAATAAAATAGAATAGGAAGTCTGATGTAACAGACCTCCAATAAAAGAGAATAGGCAGTCTGATGTAACAGACCTCCAATAAAAGAGAATAGGCAGTCTGATGTAATAGACCTCCAATAAAAGAGAATAGGCAGTCTGATGTAATAGACCTCCAATAAAAGAGAATAGGCAGTCTGATGTAATAGACCTCCAATAAAAGAGAATAGGCAGTCTGATGTAACAGACCTCCAATAAAAGAGAATAGGCAGTCTGATGTAACACCTCCAATAAAAGAGAATAGGCAGTCTGATGTAACACCTCCAATAAAAGAGAATAGGCAGTCTGATGTAACAGACCTCCAATAAAAGAGAATAGGCAGTGTGATGTAACAGACCTCCAATAAAAGAGATGTAACAGACCTCCAATAAAAGAGAATAGGCAGTCTGATGTAACACCTCCAATAAAAGAGAATAGGCAGTCTGATGTAACAGACCTCCAATAAAAGAGAATAGGCAGTGTGATGTAACAGACCTCCAATAAAAGAGAATAGGCAGTCTGATGTAACAGACCTCCAATAAAGAGAATAGTCAGTCAGATGTAACAGACCTCCAATAAAAGAGATGTAACAGACCTCCAATAAAAGAGAATAGGCAGTCTGATGTAACAGACCTCCAATAAAAGAGAATAGGCAAAGTGTGATTTAACAGACCTCCAATAAAAGAGAATAGGCAGTCTGATGTAATAGACCTCCAATAAAAGAGAATAGGTAGTCTGATGTAACAGACCTCCAATAAAATAGATTTAACAGACCTCCAATAAAAGAGAATAGGCAGTCTGATGTAACAGACCTCCAATAAAAGAGAATAGGCAGTCTGATGTAACAGACCTCCAATAAAAGAGAATAGGCAGTCTGATGTAACAGACCTCCAATAAAAGAGAATAGGCAGTCTGATGTAATAGACCTCCAATAAAATAGAATAGGAAGTCTGATGTAACAGACCTCTAATAAAATAGATTTAACAGACCTCCAATAAAAGAGAATAGGCAGTCTGATGTTACAGACCTCCAATAAAAGAGAATAGGCAGTCTGATGTAACAGACCTCCAATAAAAGAGAATAGGCAGTCTGATGTAACAGACCTCCAATAAAAGAGAATAGGCAGTCTGATGTAACAGACCTTCAATAAAAGAGAATAGGCAGTCTGATGTAATAGACCTCCAATAAAATAGAATAGGAAGTCTGATGTAACAGACCTCCAATAAAAGAGAATAGGCAGTCTGATGTAACAGACCTCCAATAAAAGAGAATAGGTAGTCTGATGTAACAGACCTCCAATAAAAGAGAATAGGCAGTCTGATGTAACAGACCTCCAATCAAAGAGAATAGGCAGTCTGATGTAATAGACCTCCAATAAAAGAGAATAGGCAGTCTGATGTAACAGACCTCCAATAAAAGAGAATAGGCAGTCTGATGTAATAGACCTCCAATAAAATAGAATAGGAAGTCTGATGTAACAGACCTC
Source organism: Oncorhynchus masou masou (assembly GCF_036934945.1). Taxonomy (NCBI): domain Eukaryota; kingdom Metazoa; phylum Chordata; class Actinopteri; order Salmoniformes; family Salmonidae; genus Oncorhynchus; species Oncorhynchus masou. Next base: position 61,289,513 of record NC_088234.1, read on the forward strand.
TAATAAAATAGATTTAACAGACCTCCAATAAAAGAGAATAGGCAGTCTGATGTTACAGACCTCCAATAAAAGAGAATAGGCAGTCTGATGTAACAGACCTCCAATAAAAGAGAATAGGCAAAGTGTGATGTTACAGACCTCCAATAAAAGAGAATAGGCAGTCTGATGTAACAGACCTTCAATAAAAGAGAATAGGCAGTCTGATGTAACACCTCCAATAAAAGAGAATAGGCAGTCTGATGTAACAGACCTCCAATAAAAGAGAAAAGGCAGTCTGATGTAACAGACCTCCAAATAAAAGAGAATAGGCAGTGTGATGTAACAGACCTCCAATAAAAGAGATGTAACAGACCTCCAATAAAAGAGAATAGGCAGTGTGATGTAACAGACCTCCAATAAAAGAGATGTAACAGACCTCCAATAAAAGAGAATAGGCAGTCTGATGTAACAGCTCCAATAAAAGAGAATAGGCAGTCTGATGTAACAGACCTCCAATAAAAGAGAATAGGCAGTGTGATGTAACAGACCTCCAATAAAAGAGAATAGGCAGTCTGAAGTAACACCTCCAATAAAATAGAATAGGCAGTCTGATGTAACAGACCTCCAATAAAAGAGAATTGGCAGTCTGATGTAACAGACCTCCAATAAAAGAGAATAGGCAGTCTGATGTAACAGACCTCCAATAAAAGAGAATAGGCAGTCTGATGTAACAGACCTCCAATAAAAGAGAATAGGCAGTCTGATGTAACAGACCTCCAATAAAAGAGAATAGGCAGTCTGATGTAACAGACCTCCAATAAAAGAGAATAGGCAGTCTGATGTAACAGACCTCCAATAAAAGAGAATAGGTAGTCTGATGTAACAGACCTCCAATAAAAGAGAATAGGCAGTCTGATGTAATAGACCTCCAATAAAAGAGAATAGGCAAAGTGTGATGTAACAGACCTCCAATAAAAGAGAATAGGCAGTGTGATGTAACAGACCTCCAATAAAAGAGAATAGGCAGTCTGATGTAACAGACCTCCAATAAAAGAGAATAGGCAGTCTGATGTAATAGACCTCCAATAAAAGAGAATAAGCAGTCTGATGTAACACCTCCAATAAAAGAGAATAGGCAGTCTGATGTAACAGACCTCCAATAAAAGAGAATTGGCAGTCTGATGTAACAGACCTCCAATAAAAGAGAATAGGCAGTCTGATGTAACAGACCTCCAATAAAAGAGAATAGGCAGTCTGATGTAATAGACCTCCAATAAAATAGAATAGGAAGTCTGATGTAACAGACCTCCAATAAAAGAGAATAGGCAGTCTGATGTAACAGACCTCCAATAAAAGAGAATAGGCAGTCTGATGTAATAGACCTCCAATAAAAGAGAATAGGCAGTCTGATGTAATAGACCTCCAATAAAAGAGAATAGGCAGACTGATGTAATAGACCTCCAATAAAAGAGAATAGGCAGTCTGATGTAATAGACCTCCAATAAAAGAGAATAGGCAGTCTGATGTAACACCTCCAATAAAAGAGAATAGGCAGTCTGATGTAACAGACCTCCAATAAAAGAGAATAGGCAGTCTGATGTAACAGACCTCCAATAAAAGAGAATAGGCAGTCTGATGTAACACCTCCAATAAAAGAGAAGAGGCAGTCTGATGTAACACCTCCAATAAAAGAGAATAGGCAGTCTGATGTAACAGACCTCCAATAAAAGAGAATAGGCAGTCTGATGTAACAGACCTCCAATAAAAGAGAATAGGGGGTCTGATGTAACAGACCTCCAATAAAAGAGAATTGGCAGTCTGATGTAGCACACCTCCAATAAAAGAGAATAGGCAGTCTGATGTAACAGACCTCCAATAAAAGAGAATAGACAGTCTGATGTAACACACCTCCAATAAAAGATAATAGGCAGTCTGATGTAACAGACCTCCAATAAAAGAGAATTGGCAGTCTGATGTAACAGACCTCCAATAAAAGAGAATAGGCAGTCTGATCTAACAGACCTCCAATAAAAGAGAATAGGCAGTCTGATCTAACAGACCTCCAATAAAAGAGAATAGGCAAAGTGTGATGTAATAGACCTCCAATAAAAGAGAATAGGCAAAGTGTGATGAAACAGACCTCCAATAAAAGAGAATAGGCAGTCTGATGTAACAGACCTCCAATAAAAGAGATGTAACAGACCTCCAATAAAAGAGAATAGGCAAAGTGTGATGAAACAGACCTCCAATAAAAGAGAATAGGCAAAGTTGTCAGGATTTGGCCAGGGTTGTTCCGGGTTTTGGTCAGTAGATGTCCCCATTGTGCTTTTTGTCCCTATGTTTTTCCCTTGATCCCCATTATTATTTGCACCTGTGTCTCGTTTCCCCTGATTGTATTTAAACCCTTTGTTTCCCTCAGTTCTGTGCTCTGTGTTTGTATGTTAGCACCCTGCCCTAGTGTTCTGTGTGCTCTTGTCGATTCCGGGTGAAGTTCTTGTGGTATTCTGTTTTTGTTTTTGTTTATTTTTGGTGAGTTTCTTTTGAGGTCTTTTTTACAGACCTCCAATAAAAGTGTTTTTCCTACCACCTTTTGGATTTGCCATTTTTTGCATTTTAGGATTTTTTCTTTATTAAATACACCGTCTTAAGTACTGCTGTGTCTGCCTCATCTTCTGGGTTTTCTGTCAGGACCCGGTTTCGAACCTGGGTCTCCGGAGTGAGAAACAGTCACTTAACCAACTGAGCCACGAATAGACAGAAAACCCAGAAGATGAGGCAGACACAGCAGTACTTAAGACGGTGTATTTAATAAAGAAAAAATCCTAAAATGCAAAAAATGGCAAATCCAAAAGGTGGTAGGAAAAATAAAACAAAAAGACCTCAAAAGAAACTCACCAAAAATAAACAAAAACAAAAAACAGAATACCACAAGAACTTCACCCGGAATCGACAAGAGCACACAGAACACTAGGGCAGGGTGCTAACATACAAACACAGAGCACAGAACTGAGGGAAACAAAGGGTTTAAATACAATCAGGGGAAACGAGACACAGGTGCAAATAATAATGGGGATCAAGGGAAAAACATAGGGACAAAAAGCACAATGGGGACATCTACTGACCAAAACCCGGAACAACCCTGGCCAAATCCTGACAAAAGTGTGATGTAACAGACCTCAAATAAAAGAGAATAGGTAGTCTGATGTAATAGACCTCCAATAAAAGAGAATAGGCAGTCTGATGTAACAGACCTCCAATAAAAGAGATGTAACAGACCTCCAATAAAAGAGAATAGGCAGTCTGATGTAACAGACCTCCAATAAAAGAGAATAGGCAGTCTGATGTAACAGACCTCCAATAAAAGAGAATAGGCAGTCTGATGTAACAGACCTCCAATAAAAGAGATGTAACAGACCTCCAATAAAAGAGAATAGGCAAAGTGTGATGAAACAGACCTCCAATAAAAGAGAATAGGCAAAGTGTGATGTAACAGACCTCAAATAAAAGAGAATAGGTAGTCTGATGTAATAGACCTCCAATAAAAGAGAATAGGCAGTCTGATGTAACAGACCTCCAATAAAAGAGATGTAACAGACCTCCAATAAAAGAGAATAGGCAGTCTGATGTAATAGACCTCCAATAAAAGAGAATAGGCAGTCTGATGTAACAGACCTCCAATAAAAGAGAATAGGCAGTCTGATGTAACAGACCTCCAATAAAAGAGATGTAACAGACCTCCAATAAAAGAGAATAGGCAGTCTGATGTAACAGACCTCCAATAAAATAGATTTAACAGACCTCCAATAAAAGAGAATAGGCAGTCTGATGTTACAGACCTCCAATAAAAGAGAATAGGCAGTCTGATGTAACAGACCTCCAATAAAAGAGAATAGGCAAAGTGTGATGTTACAGACCTCCAATAAAAGAGAATAGGTAGTCTGATGTAACAGACCTCCAATAAAATAGATTTAACAGACCTCCAATAAAAGAGAATAGGCAGTCTGATGTAACAGACCTCCAATAAAAGAGAATAGGAAGTCTGATGTAACAGACCTCAAATAAAAGAGAATAGGTAGTCTGATGTAATAGACCTCCAATAAAAGAGAATAGGCAGTCTGATGTAACAGACCTCCAATAAAAGAGATGTAACAGACCTCCAATAAAAGAGAATAGGCAGTCTGATGTAATAGACCTCCAATAAAAGAGAATAGGCAGTCTGATGTAACAGACCTCCAATAAAAGAGAATAGGCAGTCTGATGTAACAGACCTCCAATAAAAGAGATGTAACAGACCTCCAATAAAAGAGAATAGGCAGTCTGATGTAACAGACCTCCAATAAAATAGATTTAACAGACCTCCAATAAAAGAGAATAGGCAGTCTGATGTTACAGACCTCCAATAAAAGAGAATAGGCAGTCTGATGTAACAGACCTCCAATAAAAGAGAATAGGCAAAGTGTGATGTTACAGACCTCCAATAAAAGAGAATAGGTAGTCTGATGTAACAGACCTCCAATAAAATAGATTTAACAGACCTCCAATAAAAGAGAATAGGCAGTCTGATGTAACAGACCTCCAATAAAAGAGAATAGGAAGTCTGATGTAACAGACCTCCAATAAAAGAGAATAGTAAGTCTGATGTAACAGACCTCCAATAAAAGAGAATAGGCAGTCTGATGTAATAGACCTCCAATAAAATAGAATAGGAAGTCTGATGTAACAGACCTCCAATAAAAGAGAATAGGCAGTCTGATGTAACAGACCTCCAATAAAAGAGAATAGGCAGTCTGATGTAATAGACCTCCAATAAAAGAGAATAGGCAGTCTGATGTAATAGACCTCCAATAAAAGAGAATAGGCAGTCTGATGTAATAGACCTCCAATAAAAGAGAATAGGCAGTCTGATGTAACAGACCTCCAATAAAAGAGAATAGGCAGTCTGATGTAACACCTCCAATAAAAGAGAATAGGCAGTCTGATGTAACACCTCCAATAAAAGAGAATAGGCAGTCTGATGTAACAGACCTCCAATAAAAGAGAATAGGCAGTGTGATGTAACAGACCTCCAATAAAAGAGATGTAACAGACCTCCAATAAAAGAGAATAGGCAGTCTGATGTAACACCTCCAATAAAAGAGAATAGGCAGTCTGATGTAACAGACCTCCAATAAAAGAGAATAGGCAGTGTGATGTAACAGACCTCCAATAAAAGAGAATAGGCAGTCTGATGTAACAGACCTCCAATAAAGGAGAATAGTCAGTCAGATGTAACAGACCTCCAATAAAAGAGATGTAACAGACCTCCAATAAAAGAGAATAGGCAGTCTGATGTAACAGACCTCCAATAAAAGAGAATAGGCAAAGTGTGATTTAACAGACCTCCAATAAAAGAGAATAGGCAGTCTGATGTAATAGACCTCCAATAAAAGAGAATAGGTAGTCTGATGTAACAGACCTCCAATAAAATAGATTTAACAGACCTCCAATAAAAGAGAATAGGCAGTCTGATGTAACAGACCTCCAATAAAAGAGAATAGGCAGTCTGATGTAACAGACCTCCAATAAAAGAGAATAGGCAGTCTGATGTAATAGACCTCCAATAAAATAGAATAGGAAGTCTGATGTAACAGACCTCTAATAAAATAGATTTAACAGACCTCCAATAAAAGAGAATAGGCAGTCTGATGTTACAGACCTCCAATAAAAGAGAATAGGCAGTCTGATGTAACAGACCTCCAATAAAAGAGAATAGGTAGTCTGATGTAACAGACCTCCAATAAAAGAGAATAGGCAGTCTGATGTAACAGACCTCCAATCAAAGAGAATAGGCAGTCTGATGTAATAGACCTCCAATAAAAGAGAATAGGCAGTCTGATGTAACAGACCTCCAATAAAAGAGAATAGGCAGTCTGATGTAATAGACCTCCAATAAAATAGAATAGGAAGTCTGATGTAACAGACCTCTAATAAAATAGATTTAACAGACCTCCAATAAAAGAGAATAGGCAGTCTGATGTTACAGACCTCCAATAAAAGAGAATAGGCAGTCTGATGTAACAGACCTCCAATAAAAGAGAATAGGCAAAGTGTGATGTTACAGACCTCCAATAAAAGAGAATAGGTAGTCTGATGTAACAGACCTCCAATAAAATAGATTTAACAGACCTCCAATAAAAGAGAATAGGCAGTCTGATGTAACAGACCTCCAATAAAAGAGAATAGGAAGTCTGATGTAACAGACCTCCAATAAAAGAGAATAGTAAGTCTGATGTAACAGACCTCCAATAAAAGAGAATAGGCAGTCTGATGTAATAGACCTCCAATAAAATAGAATAGGAAGTCTGATGTAACAGACCTCCAATAAAAGAGAATAGGCAGTCTGATGTAACAGACCTCCAATAAAAGAGAATAGGCAGTCTGATGTAATAGACCTCCAATAAAAGAGAATAGGCAGTCTGATGTAACAGACCTCCAATAAAAGAGAATAGGCAGTCTGATGTAATAGACCTCCAATAAAAGAGAATAGGCAGTCTGATGTAACAGACCTCCAATAAAAGAGAATAGGCAGTCTGATGTAACACCTCCAATAAAAGAGAATAGGCAGTCTGATGTAACACCTCCAATAAAAGAGAATAGGCAGTCTGATGTAACAGACCTCCAATAAAAGAGAATAGGCAGTGTGATGTAACAGACCTCCAATAAAAGAGATGTAACAGACCTCCAATAAAAGAGAATAGGCAGTCTGATGTAACACCTCCAATAAAAGAGAATAGGCAGTCTGATGTAACAGACCTCCAATAAAAGAGAATAGGCAGTGTGATGTAACAGACCTCCAATAAAAGAGAATAGGCAGTCTGATGTAACAGACCTCCAATAAAAGAGAATAGTCAGTCAGATGTAACAGACCTCCAATAAAAGAGATGTAACAGACCTCCAATAAAAGAGAATAGGCAGTCTGATGTAACAGACCTCCAATAAAAGAGAATAGGCAAAGTGTGATTTAACAGACCTCCAATAAAAGAGAATAGGCAGTCTGATGTAATAGACCTCCAATAAAAGAGAATAGGTAGTCTAATGTAACAGACCTCCAATAAAATAGATTTAACAGACCTCCAATAAAAGAGAATAGGCAGTCTGATGTAACAGACCTCCAATAAAAGAGAATAGGCAGTCTGATGTAACAGACCTCCAATAAAAGAGAATAGGCAGTCTGATGTAACAGACCTCCAATAAAAGAGAATAGGCAGTCTGATGTAATAGACCTCCAATAAAATAGAATAGGAAGTCTGATGTAACAGACCTCTAATAAAATAGATTTAACAGACCTCCAATAAAAGAGAATAGGCAGTCTGATGTTACAGACCTCCAATAAAAGAGAATAGGCAGTCTGATGTAACAGACCTCCAATAAAAGAGAATAGGCAGTCTGATGTAACAGACCTCCAATAAAAGAGAATAGGCAGTCTGATGTAACAGACCTCCAATAAAAGAGAATAGGCAGTCTGATGTAATAGACCTCCAATAAAATAGAATAGGAAGTCTGATGTAACAGACCTCCAATAAAAGAGAATAGGCAGTCTGATGTAACAGACCTCCAATAAAAGAGAATAGGTAGTCTGATGTAACAGACCTCCAATAAAAGAGAATAGGCAGTCTGATGTAACAGACCTCCAATAAAAGAGAATAGGCAGTCTGATGTAATAGACCTCCAATAAAAGAGAATAGGCAGTCTGATGTAACAGACCTCCAATAAAAGAGAATAGGCAGTCTGATGTAATAGACCTCCAATAAAATAGAATAGGAAGTCTGATGTAACAGACCTCTAATAAAATAGATTTAACAGACCTCCAATAAAAGAGAATAGGCAGTCTGATGTTACAGACCTCCAATAAAAGAGAATAGGCAGTCTGATGTAACAGACCTCCAATAAAAGAGAATAGGCAGTCTGATGTAACAGACCTCCAATAAAAGAGAATAGGCAGTCTGATGTAACAGACCTCCAATAAAAGAGAATAGGCAGTCTGATGTAATAGACCTCCAATAAAATAGAATAGGAAGTCTGATGTAACAGACCTCCAATAAAAGAGAATAGGCAGTCTGATGTAACAGACCTCCAATAAAAGAGAATAGGCAGTCTGATGTAACAGACCTCCAATAAAAGAGAATAGGCAGTCTGATGTAACAGACCTCCAATAAAAGAGAATAGGCAGTCTGATGTAATAGACCTCCAATAAAAGAGAATAGGCAGTCTGATGTAATAGACCTCCAATAGAAGAGAATAGGCAGTCTGATGTAATAGACCTCCAATAAAAGAGAATAGGCAGTCTGATGTAACAGACCTCCAATAAAAGAGAATAGGCAGTCTGATGTAACACCTCCAATAAAAGAGAATAGGCAGTCTGATGTAACACCTCCAATAAAGAGAATAGGCAGTCTGATGTAACAGACCTCCAATAAAAGAGAATAGGCAGTGTGATGTAACAGACCTCCAATAAAAGAGATGTAACAGACCTCCAATAAAAGAGAATAGGCAGTCTGATGTAACACCTCCAATAAAAGAGAATAGGCAGTCTGATGTAACAGACCTCCAATAAAAGAGAATAGGCAGTGTGATGTAACAGACCTCCAATAAAAGAGAATAGGCAGTCTGATGTAACAGACCTCCAATAAAAGAGAATAGGCAGTCTGATGTAACAGACCTCCAATAAAAGAGAATAGGCAGTCTGATGTAACAGACCTCCAATAAAAGAGAATAGGCAGTCTGATGTAACAGACCTCCAATAAAAGAGAATAGGCAGTCTGATGTAACAGACCTCTAATAAAAGAGAATAGGCAGTCTGATGTAATAGACCTCCAATAAAAGAGAATAGGCAAAGTCTGATGTAACAGACCTCCAATAAAAGAGAATAGGCAGTGTGATGTAACAGACCTCCAATAAAAGAGAATAGGCAGTCTGATGTAACACCTCCAATAAAAGAGAATAGGCAGTCTGATGTAACAGACCTCCAATAAAAGAGAATTGGCAGTCTGATGTAACAGACCTCCAATAAAAGAGAATAGGCAGTCTGATGTAACAGACCTCCAATAAAAGAGAATAGGCAGTCTGATGTAACAGACCTCCAATAAAAGAGAATAAGCAGTCTGATGTAACAGACCTCCAATAAAAGAGAATAGGCAGTCTGATGTAACAGACCTCCAATAAAAGAGAATAGGCAGTCTGATGTTACAGACCTCCAATAAAAGAGAATAGGCAGTCTGATGTAACAGACCTCCAATATTCCAATAGAACCTGCTTTGTAATCATATACTTGTTTCCTTCAGCATGCAAGATAATACCCATACAAGAGCACTAGGCAACAGCATCCTTTATATACTGGAGAAGAATGGTGCAGAGATGAGTTTGAGACAGGCTTTAGAGGTGCTTATTTATTTGTGATAACCGAAGTTGTTGTCAGTTTCATGTAACGTAATCGTTAGTGCCAGGTTTGTCAGAGTATATGCAATATTCTAATGCACAAGTGTCTGTTTCAGTGAGATTTTAGTGGCAAGTGAACATTAGCTTGGGAAACTAAACTTTCAAGGGGGAAACTAAACATTTCTCGAGCGATGAAATCATCAACAGTGAAAGAGGACTTTGTAGCATTTATCCTTTTACTGCAGTGGGCTAGACCAGGATCACACAGAGTGTTTCTTTGTAGTCTTAATCAAATCTACCTTGAAACTAAAGTATCCACCTCACACACAGTGTGGTTCTTGGTAGTCTTAAACAAATCTACTTTGAAACTAAAGTATCCACCTCAGAGACAGTGTGGTTCTTGGTAGTCTTAAACAAATCTACCTTGAAACTAAAGTATCCACCTCACACACAGTGTGGTTCTTGGTAGTCTTAAACAAATCTACTTTGAAACTAAAGTATCCACCTCAGAGACAGTGTGGTTCTTGGTAGTCTTAAACAAATCTACTTTGAAACTAAAGTATCCACCTCAGACACAGTGTGGTTCTTGGTAGTCTTAAACAAATCTACCTTGAAACTAAAGTATCCACCTCAGACACAGTGTGGTTCTTGGTAGTCTTAATCAAATCTACTTTGAAACTAAAGTATCCACCTCACACACAGTGTGGTTCTTGGTAGTCTTAATCAAATCTACTTTGAAACTAAAGTATCCACCTCACACACAGTGTGGTTCTTGGTAGTCTTAATCAAATTTACCTTGAAACTAAAGTATCCAACTCAGACACAGTGTGGTTCTTGGTAGTCTTAATCAAATCTACCTTGAAACTAAAGTATCCAGCTCAGACACAGTGTGGTTCTTGGTAGTCTTAATCAAATCTACCTTGAAACTAAAGTATCCACCTCAGAGACAGTGTGGTTCTTGGTAGTCTTAAACAAATCTACCTTGAAACTAAAGTATCCACCTCAGACACAGTGTGGTTCTTGGTAGTCTTAAACAAATCTACTTTGAAACTAAAGTATCCACCTCACACACAGTGTGGTTCTTGGTAGTCTTAATCAAATCTACCTTGAAACTAAAGTATCCACCTCAGACACAGTGTGGTTCTTGGTAGTCTTAATCAAATCTACTTTGAAACTAAAGTATCCACCTCACACACAGTGTGGTTCTTGGTAGTCTTAATCAAATCTACCTTGAAACTAAAGTATCCACCTCAGAGATAGTGTGGTTCTTGGTAGTCTTAATCAAATCTACTTTGAAACTAAAGTATCCACCTCACACAGAGTGTGGTTCTTGGTAGTCTTAATCAAATCTACCTTGAAACTAAAGTATCCACCTCAGAGACAGTGTGGTTCTTGGTAGTCTTAATCAAATCTACCTTGAAACTAAAGTATCCACCTCACACACAGTGTGGTTCTTGGTAGTCTTAATCAAATCTACCTTGAAACTAAAGTATCCACCTCAGAGACAGTGTGGTTCTTGGTAGTCTTAATCAAATCTACTTTGAAACTAAAGTATCCACCTCACACACAGTGTGGTTCTTGGTAGTCTTAATCAAATCTACCTTGAAACTAAAGTATCCACCTCAGAGACAGTGTGGTTCTTGGTAGTCTTAATCAAATCTACCTTGAAACTAAAGTATCCACCTCAGACACAGTGTGGTTCTTGGTAGTCTTAATCAAATCTACCTTGAAACTAAAGTATCCACCTCACACACAGTGTGGTTCTTGGTAGTCTTAATCAAATCTACCTTGAAACTAAAGTATCCACCTCAGAGACAGTGTGGTTCTTGGTAGTCTTAATCAAATCTACCTTGAAACTAAAGTATCCACCTCACACACAGTGTGGTTCTTGGTAGTCTTAATCAAATCTACCTTGAAACTAAAGTATCCACCTCAGGGACAGTGTGGTTCTTGGTAGTCTTAATCAAATCTACCTTGAAACTAAAGTATCCACCTCAGACACAGTGTGGTTCTTGGTAGTCTTAAACAAATCTAATTTGAGACTAAAGTATCCACCTCAGACACAGTGTGGTTCTTGGTAGTCTTAAACAAATCTACTTTGAGACTAAAGTATCCACCTCAGAGACAGTGTGGTTCTTGGTAGTCTTAAACAAATCTACCTTGAAACTAAAGTATCCACCTCAGACACAGTGTGGTTCTTGGTAGTCTTAATCAAATCTACTTTGAGACTAAAGTATCCACCTCACACACAGTGTGGTTCTTGGTAGTCTTAAACAAATCTACTTTGAGACTAAAGTATCCACCTCACACACAGTGTGGTTCTTGGTAGTCTTAATCAAATCTACCTTGAAACTAAAGTATCCACCTCAGAGACAGTGTGGTTCTTGGTAGTCTTAATCAAATCTACCTTGAAACTAAAGTATCCACCTCACACACAGTGTGGTTCTTGGTAGTCTTAAACAAATCTACTTTGAGACTAAAGTATCCACCTCAGACACAGTGTGGTTCTTGGTAGTCTTAAACAAATCTACCTTGAAACTAAAGTATCCACCTCACACACAGTGTGGCTCTTGGTAGTCTTAAACAAATCTACCTTGAAACTAAAGTATCCACCTCACACACAGTGTGGCTCTTGGTAGTCTTAATCAAATCTACCTTGAAACTAAAGTATCCACCTCAGAGACAGTGTGGTTCTTGGTAGTCTTAATCAAATCTACCTTGAAACTAAAGTATCCACCTCAGAGACAGTGTGGTTCTTGGTAGTCTTAAACAAATCTACTTTGAGACTAAAGTATCCACCTCAGAGACAGTGTGGTTCTTGGTAGTCTTAAACAAATCTACTTTGAGACTAAAGTATCCACCTCACACACATGGTTATGGACTTAAAAAAACAAGACACCTGTACCATGTCAGATATAGAGTTGAAATGTATTCCATTTGTAGTTTGCTTCCCAATATTACACTTTATATACATCACAGAAGACTGACATAGAAACACTGGATTTTCTGCTAGTTTTTAAAATGATGTTAATTATGAAATGATGAGAAAATCAATAATTCGAGGTATGATGTGAGAAGGCAACTTGTGGGGTGGAAATCTGTCAACATCACAACTAGGAACTTTGTTAGTATAAGACCGTTTGGCTGAACATTTAATATAAAATCAAATCAGCAGTTATAAAAGGTGCAGCAAAATGATTATGTGCTAGCTCCCTCAACAATGCAGTGCATAAATCAATAACAATAACAACAATAAAATAATCAAGTCAAAAATAACAAGTAGTTGAAGTAATGGAGTGGGTAGTCTGCATAGTATTAATGGACTGGACTACACTGTATTTACAATATAATATGTAATAGAACAACAGTGAGTGAGTGAGTGAGTGAGTGTTTATTGGTGTTTGTGTGTGTGGGTTAATTTGTAACTTTGTGTGTAAGGGTTGGATGTGTGTGTTGTCAGTGCGAACAATCTCCAAGGTGCAGATATTCTCTGAGCAGCAAATAGTCTGTACAGGTCTGTGCAGGGAGATAGTTATGGTTAGCTGTTCAGCAGTCTGATGGCCTAGGGGTAGTAGTTCTCTCTGAGCCTATTGGTCCAAGACCCGATTCTCAGATATGGTGTGTGATGGGTGATGATTGCATCAACACTGACAGAATACTTTGTATATGAGGCATGCAGTGAAAACCTACTTCAATAAACTGCACTGATTAGAGATGGTCATCACATCTTTAGATTCTATGCCCTGTGGTCCTTACATTTACATTTAAGTCATTTAGCAGACGCTCTTATCCTTCTTTATTTAGTTTGGCCTCCTCTGTTGAATTAAAAACAACTAATGCAATATGGGTAAATCGAATTTAGCCTGGACTTCCCATCATGCAAAAAGTAATAAAATATGAACAAATCTAATACAATTTTCTCTAAGATCTAATCCAAGACTACTCATTGCTTCTGCAGTTGTCAGGGAACCTCAGGCCAAACTATTGCTGACCTTGGAAAAGGAAAGAGATTTTCTAGTTATTGCGACCAAATGAGTTTTTTTCCAAAACACAAGTTCTTTGAACAATAAAAGCTAATTTACCAACATTTCTGAAAATGGATACAGCGTTTTGGAATGAAACTCTTCAAATATTCATAATAATATCACTACATTATCTTATATCTCACATATTTAAAATCCTCCTTAAAGGGATAGTTCACCCAAATTACTAAATTCCTCACCCTATAAGCAGTCCATGGTCTTCCATGTCCAAATCATCTTAAAGTGTCTAAATGGATTGTCTACCTCAATTAAGTTTAAAATGATTTGGACATGATGCTGGAATATCCCCTGGGTTAGAAAACCTGGCTATGATGTTGCAATAACTCTGCAGTGTGGCCATGGCAAGCAGAAATTATAACATGGTGAAATCGTTCACATTAGATTGCACTGATGTGATGTGTTGTTGTATAGTTAACATTAGATTGCACTGATGTGATGTGTTGTTGTATAGTTAACATTAGATTGCACTGATGTGATGTGTTGTTGTATAGTTAACATTAGATTATACTGATGTCATGTGTTGTTGTCAAGTTAACATTAGATTATACTGATGTGATGTGTTGTTGTCTAGTTAACATTAGATTATACTGATGTGATGTGTTGCTGTCTAGTTAACATTAGATTATACTGATGTGATGTGTTGTTGTATAGTTAACATTAGATTGCGCTGATGTGCTGTGTTGTTGTATAGTTAACATTAGATTGCACTTATGTGATGTGTTGTTGTCTAGTTAACATTAGATTACACTGATGTGATGTGTTGTTGTCTAGTTAACATTAGATTATACTGATGTGATGTGTTGTCTAGTTAACAATAGATTACACTGATGTGATGTGTTGTTGTCTAGTTAACATTATACTGATGTGATGTGTAGTTGTCTAGTTAACATTAGATTATACTGATGTAATGTGTAGTTGTCTAGTTAACATTAGATTATACTGATGTGATGTGTTTCTGTCTAAATAAGGACTATGAATAGGGTGCTATTTGGAACCAACCCTTGGAATCTCAGCATTTCAGGGGCTGACAGTTGGGCAGCTAGCTATTACTCCAAACAAATTAGAGAGATTTATCATGGTTCTCTTCAGATAATGCTATGGTTAAACCTATGTCACCCATTATGTCCTCAAAATCTGGTGTTTAATTGTTCTAAAAAGAGGAACACAACACATCATTATTTTGTCATCTCAGCCATTTATTTTAGTTCGATATAAAGATTGGAGATTTCAAACTCCTAACTCATCTCTGATTTGTAAGTAGATCGATTATTAATGCTTTGAGAGATCCGTTCAGTAGGAAGATTGGGAATATTGAAACGTAGTATTGTAATTTAGTACCTCAAAAATTGTCTTCACCCTCTGACAAAACCTTACTGCAGACAGCAGATAGCAGCCTCTTATGACTTAACCTGCTTCGTGATTTACAAAAAGTCTCAGAGTAGAAGTGTTGATCTAGGATCAGAACCCCATGTTCGTAGAATGGTATTCATCATTATCTAAAATGCAAAACTGATCCTAGATCTGCAAGCATACCTGAGATGTTTAATGAATACAGCAGCATAATTTTCACATCTGGCTGCATGTCGGGAAATCGAATGCATACATCCCCCGCAGGTAATAATCCAGAATTAAGATTCATTGAAACGTTGTGCACAACAAGACAGAGGAAATGTGTTATTTCCTTCAAAACATCAAAGCTGGGAAGATAATGGATGACATCCTGGATTCGTCCCAAATAGCACCCTATTCTATATGTAGTTCACTACTCTTGACCAGGGTCCATAGGGATCTACTACCTATAGGGCTCTACTACCTATAGGGCTCTGGTCAAAAGTAGTGAACTATAACGAGAATAGGGTTCCATTTGGGATGCATCCCATTTTATCCCATGTGGGTTGCATATTATATGAGAGTATATCATTAAGTGGAAAGCTGGCTGCTATGTTAAAAACAACACAGTGGGAACAAGAGAACGGAATTAGAAATAGCCGAGGGTGTTTTATGATACCAAACTACATACAGTGCCTATAGAAAGTCTATATCCCCTTTCAACATTTTCACCTTTTGTTGCCTTATAGCCTGACATTAAAATGTATACAAATATTTTGGGGAGGATTGATGTACCTTACAAGTTAAGAAAATCTATTAAAAAAATAATGAAATAGCTTGGTTGGATAAGTGTCCACACCCCTTGTAAAATAAATCCTATAATTAGCTCAGGTGTAACCAATCACCTTCAAAATCACATACCAAGTTATTTGGCCTCTGCCTGTGTTAAATTGTAGTGATTCACACAATTTCAGGATAAATGCAGCAGTTCCTGTAGGCTCCCTCGGCTGGGTAAGTTGTGAAAAGGTACAGATCAGGGGATGGGTATAAACATATTTTATAGACCTTGAATATCCCTTGGAGCACGGTCGCGATGATTATTAAGAAGTGGAAGGTGCATGGCACCACCAAGACCCTGCCGAGATCAGGCTGTCGCTCCAAACTGGAAGACTGAGCTAGTAGGACATCAGAGAGGCTACCAAGAGTCCAATGGAAACTTTGAAAGAGCTACAGGCTTTTATGGCTAAGACTGGTCACAGTGTGCATGTGACAACAATATCCCAAGCAGTCCACAAATCTGACCTGTATGGTAGGGTGACAAGAAGGAAGCCGTTACTCAAGAAAGCCCACCTTGAATCCTGCTTGAAGTGTGCAAAACAACCTACATTCTGTAGCCATATGGGAGAAAGTTTTGTGGTTCGACGTAACAAAAATTTAACTTTTTCGCCTAAATGCAAAGTGTTAGGTTTGGCGCAAACCCAACACGGCACATCCCTACAGTACAGCATGGTGGTGGCTGCATCATGTTATGGGGATGTTTCTCAATTATCAGGATAAAAGGGAAAATTAATGGAGCAATGTATAGAAAAGTCCTTGAGGAAAATCTGCTGCCCTCTGCAAGAAATCTGAAACTGGAATGGAAGTTCACCTTTTAGTAGGACAGTGACCCGAAGCCCACAGCTAAAGCTACAGTGTAGTGGCTCAATACTTGAGTGGCTCAGTCAGAGCCCCGACCTAAATCCAATTAAAATGTGTGGCATGACTTAAAAGTTTTCTGACTGTCGACGCTCCTCAAGGAACAGAGTTTGAAAAGTTTTGTAGAGAATGGTCAAATATTGCCAAATCTAGGTGTGCAAAGTTGGTACAGACCTATCCTAAAAGACTCACAACTGTAATTGCTGCCAAAGGTGCTTCCATCATGTATTGTATTAACTTTTCACAAAACAAAAAATCCCCTTAAAAGTGTGGAGTATGGTGTGTAGATAAACTGGGGAATCCTTATTTAAATGCATGAAATTAACACAATAAAATGTGAAAAAAGTTCAAGTGGGTATGGAATCTCTATAGGCCCTGTAAATGGGATTTCCTTTTTCTTTGAAGTATAACAAAACCATGCAACTCAGTGTAACTCAGCCAACTTCAGTGAAATATAATGATTATCCTGACTCGTAACTTTGGTTTCAGTCCGAGAGATTTGCTTTGTTTTGTCAATATAGGTATCCCTGTCACTCACACGTAATATTAGGGCATTTGTCGTCAACACAATCTACTTCGTGATGACTGTCTTTGAAGCATACAGTTTCCTATTCATGGTGGAAAAAAGGTTTGGTAAATATTGTGTTGAAGAACAGCTGTAGAAGGGGATACTATTTCAGAGTTCTGAATACTATCCCACTGTTCAGAAACAGACTACAATCACTCTAAAACCATTTATCATATAACATCATTGTCAGAATGAGAATGACAGTTTCTTGCTGAAGATTGCTGTTGTTATATGAGAGAGAGAGAGAGAGAGAGAGAGAGAGAGAGAGAAATTGCAATCACAAAACGCATCATAAACAATGACTTACTCTACATCAATCAATGAGCCTTATGCATGTGGGTTTAAATGCAGTACTTTCATTAGGTTGTGTGGCTGTAGTTACTCCCCCACATCCTTAGAGCCAATGATTAAGTGGGCATCTGATGTTTGCATGATGGCTGAAGTGTGTTAATAGGGGTAGAGCGTAGGACCGAGACGAAGACCAGAGAGAAAGTCTAATTAAAGATGCACTGAAGCAGAAAATGGTGTGCTGCATCCATACTTGGAAGTCCTTGAGGGAGTTCCTAATATGAATGCCGTATTAGTGGACTTTTTGTTTTTGCTGATTCTTGTTGTTTGTTCCATTTCCTGACCAAGTCTCCTTGAAAAAAAGCCATTTTAAATAAAATGGTCATAAACTACTGTATTTCCTTCACTTTACCACCTGAATAAATACTGATGCAGAGAAATCACTCCTGTAGATACAAGCTCTTCAGACAAATTTACAGCCCTTCTCAGAGCGTTTAAAGCAGAGAAATCCCTCCTGTTGATACAAGCTATTCAGACAAATGTCAGCTCCTTTCAGAGCATTGAAAACAGAGAAATCACTCCTGTTCATATACGTTATTCAGACAATTTACAGCTCCTCTCAGAGCATTGAAAACAGAGAAACCTTGAAAATTGTGTCCATTAAAATAACATAAAATTGATCAGAAATACAGTGTCGACATTGTTAATGTTGTAAATGGCTATTGTAGCTGGAAAAGGCTGATTTTTACATAGGCGTACAGTGGCCCATTATCAGCAACCATCACTCCTGTGTTCCATTGGCACGTTGTGCCAGCTAATCCAGGTTTATAATTTTAAAAGGCCAATAGCTCATTAGAAAACCCTTTCACTATTATGTTAGCACAGCTGAAAACTGCCATGCTGATTAAAGAAGCAATTAAACTGGCGATCAGCTGTGATCGGAAAAATATGGCTACCTAAAGCAAAAGGGAAACGGAAAGAACTTGTCATTGAAAATATCCTTGAAAACTTTTTTCCCCTCATAACTGCAGCCTACATTCCACCATTGTCCTTTGAGATAGTAGTGTTAGAGAAGTCAGCACCTCCATTTAACCCTCTTTATTTCTCCATTATGTTCTGCTGCCACTTCTGTCACTACAATCACAGGTTAAGACCCTTCCAACAGCTCTGTAGAATTTCATACAATGCTTATCGTAGACCATGGGTGGCAAACCCAAAGAGGTTCTGGAGAGCTACTCTCCTGCAAGATTCTGTACCAAACCCACTCCATCACACCTCATTCTACTATTTAGCGGCATCCATTTTTGATAAGCTGAATTAGGTGTGTAGGTGTAGGGATGGAGAAAAAGCCTGCATACCCAGTCATTCTGCAGGAGGAGAGTTAGCCGCTTCAGCCAAAGATGATTAATAGCTAGCGGGAACACTTCACCTGACACCCAGCGTCATAACACATTATAACGTCATAATCATGTCATAATGATTAATAATCATGTCATAATGATAATAAACATGCCATAATAAAACAGCTGACATAAATTGTCATAACCTGTCATAATACTGTCATAACCCACATATTTACACTTGTTGTGACATATATTGCGTTATTTTATTGCTGGTTATGACACCTACATGATAGTGTCATAACCCACAATAATTCACGTTTTTTCCCTGCCAAGAATTTTCCTCTCATTTGAAATGTTATTTATTAAGTCCTTGTTGTAATGAATTCTTTACAGTCATGTTTTTTTAATCATATATTTTAAATAACTTGTACAAAATACACTTTATGACACTGTCATGAAGCGTTATGACCATCATAATCATATAAGCCAGATAGGCCTGTCATGTACATGCCCTTATGTCAGTCATCAGTCATCAGCAACAGAGCAAAACACCCGTCTCTATGTCAACAGTGAAGAGGCGACTACTGGACGCTGGCCTTCTAGGCAGAGTTCCTCAGTCCCGTGTCTGTGTTCTTTTGCCCATCTTAATCTTAATCTTTTAATTTTATTGGCCAGTCTGAGATATATCTTTTTCTTTGCAACTCTGCCTAGAAGGCCAGAATCCCGGAGTCGCCTCTTCACTGTTGACGCTGAGACTGGTGTTTTGCGGGTACTATTTCTCAGAACAAGAATAGACTGACGAGGTTCAGAAGAAAGTTCTTTGTTTCTGGCCATTTTGAGCCTGTAATTGAACCCACAAACACTGGAGCTCCAGATACTCAACTAGTCTAAAGAAGGCCAGTTTTACTGCTTCTTTAATCAGAACAACAGTTTTCAGCTGTGCTAACATAATTGCAAATGGGTTTTCTAATGATCAATTAGCCTTTTAAAATGATAATCCTGGATTAGCTAACACAACGTACCATTGGAACACAGGAGTGATGGTTGCTGATAATGGGCCTCCGTACGCCTATGTTAAAAATCAGCCGTTTCCAGCTACAATAGTCATTTACAACATTAACAATGCCTACACTGTATTTCTTTCTGATCAATTTGATGTTATTTTAATGGACAAAAAAACTTTTGAAAGGTTGTGTATGTGTCATGTGTTATGTACAGTGTTATGACTATATTATTACAGGTTATGACACGTTATGTCAGCTGTTATGACATATTATGACATAGTTATGATCGTTTCATAACTTGTTATGACGCTGGGTGACAAGTAAAGTGTTACCTAAACTTGTTGATATGATTATACCTTCTGACCTTCCTAAAACCCTTGTGAGCAAGCAAAACCCTTGAGTTCCAACCGTAGTTTCCAGCCCCAACCATAGTCTCTTGTGACCAGCGAGTATAGAAGATTTGGTTCTGGGTTTCGAGATTCCCACAACCCAAGAGGTTGCTCCCGAGTGGCCCAGCGGTCTAAGGCACTGCATCTCTCAGTGCAAGAGGTGTAACTACAGTCCATGGTTCAAATTCAGGCTGTATCACATCCGGCTGTGATTGTGAGTCTCATAGGGTGGTGCACAATTGGCCCAGCGTCATCAGGTTTGGCCGTGATTGTAAATAAGAAGTTGTTCTTAACTGACTTGCCTAGTTAAATAAAGGTTCAATAGAAAAATTGGGTAACTATGTTAACCTCAAAGTAACAGTCAACTGGTGTTGGACAGGAGACGGATGAAGACATTTTGATTGGGGAACAGTACACATACCTCATCTGGGTTCAAATACATGCATATTGGATTCTTTGTTATTTATTATTAATAAACTTATTATTAATACTTATTCTCTGTGTATTTGAATATTTTCAAATACTGTGTCCAAATCAACTACTTCCATTGGACGTATTTGAATGTATTTTAATAAATAGCCTACAATTTGATAATATTTTCAAATACTTATTTTCAAATACCAAACAGACCTGGGTTCAAATCAATGATGTGTATAAACCCTGGATTGCTTATGTTATAATTTGGCCAATGAGAGGCTTTGAAGCCACCGGCCGCCATATTGGTACTCCTCAGAAGGAACAGTCCTCCATCAATAGGAATGAACGGAATTATACAGTATTTTTTTTTAAATGTTTCAAGGAAGAAATTACATGTATTTAAGTATTTCTTTGTTGAAGTGGGGACAGTAACATCAGTACAAAGAAATCAATACTTTAAGGAATACGTCTTCATATGTTCTTCATTTTAATGTTCAGTTCACATAATATCATTTAAATGTATGCATTAAGGTGTCTATAATTCAATATACTTGTCAAAATGAAATGCAGACATTAATAAATGCCTTTCTATATCTTCCAGGATTCTTAACATTGAGAACAAGTACCAAAATGTCTGTGCAGTGGCCCCTGTCAGTGAACTAGGGTTCATCTTTTTAAAGTTTGCCTTTATTTTACTATGCAAGTCAGTTAAGAACAAATTCTTTTTTCAATGATGGCCTAGGAACAGTGGGTTAACTGCCTGTTCAGGAGCAGAACGACAGATTTGTACCTTGTCAGCTCAGGGATTTGAACTTTCAAACTTTTGGATAGTAGTCCAATGCTGTAACCACTAGGCTACCCTGCTGCCCCCAATCATTGGTTCAAATGCATCAGAGTACTGACATATATATATATATATATATAAAATACTGGGTATTCAAGTATTTTCAAATACATGCCATTACTTTCCAAACGTATTTCCAAATGCATTCCAATATTCAACGACTTGTGTTGAATATCTATACAGAGCATTCGGAAATGTTTTCAGACACCTTCACTTTTTCCACATTTTGTCACGTTACAGCCTTATTCTATAATATATTTTCAAAAAATGTTCCTCATCACAATCTACACACAATACCCCATAATGACAAAGCGAAAACGTGTTTTTTAGAAATCTTTGCAATTTTATTAAAAATAAAAAAACAGAAATACCTTATTTACATAACTATTCAGACCCTTTGCTATGAGATTCAACGGTTTGATTTGTTTGATCGTAGCTAGCCAGCTACATAGCCGTCTTTGTATCTAAGACAATTGTGTAGTCTAGAGCGATTTTCTAGGTTAGCTTTCTAGGTTAGCTGGCCAGCTATTGTCGTTCTTCTACTGTTTGAATAGCAGCACCGTAGTAACTATTACAGTACAACGGTTTGTTTTGTTTGATCGTAGCTAGCTAGATACATAGCCGTCTTTGTATCTAAGACAATTGTGTAGCCTAGAGCGATTTTCTAGGTTAGCCAGCCAGCTATTGTCGTTCTTTTAAGTAACGGAACGCAATCAACCTTGCTAGCTAGCCAGCTAGCCCCGAATAGCAGCACTGTAGAAACTATTACACTCGACGGAACGACTTGATTAGTGTAGTGTCAACATCGCAGCCACTACCAGCTAGCCTACTCCAGCAGTACTGTTTCATTTCAATCATTTTAGTCAATAAGATTCTTGCTACGTAAGCTTAACTTTCTGAACATTCGAGACGTGTAGTCCACTTGTCATTCCAATCTCCTTTGCATTAGCGTAGCCTCTTCTGTACCCTGTTAACTATGTGTCTATCTATCCCTGTTCTCTCCTCTCTGCACAGACCATACAAACGCTCCACACCGCGTGGCCGCGGCCACCTAATCTGGTGGTCCCAGCGCGCACGACCCACGTGGAGTTCCTGGTCTCCGGTAGCCTCTGGAACTGCCGATCTGCGGCCAACAAGGCAGAGTTCATCTCAGCCTATGCCTCCCTCCAGTCCCTCGACTTCCTGGCACTGACGGAAACATGGATCACCACAGATAACACTGCTACTCCTACTGCTCTCTCTTCGTCCACCCACGTGTTCTCGCACACCCCGAGAGCTTCTGGTCAGCGGGGTGGTGGCACCGGGATCCTCATCTCTCCCAAGTGGTCATTCTCTCTCTCTCCCCTTACCCATCTATCTATCGCCTCCTTTGAATTCCATGCTGTCACAGTTACCAGCCCTTTCAAGCTTAACATTCTTATCATTTATCGCCCTCCAGGTTCCCTCGGAGAGTTCATCAATGAGCTTGATGCCTTGATAAGCTCCTTTCCTGAGGACGGCTCACCTCTCACAGTCCTGGGCGACTTTAACCTCCCCACGTCTACCTTTGACTCATTCCTCTCTGCCTCCTTCTTTCCACTCCTCTCCTCTTTTGACCTCACCCTCTCACCTTCCCCCTACTCACAAGGCAGGCAATACGCTCGACCTCATCTTTACTAGATGCTGTTCTTCCACTAACCTCACTGCAACTCCCCTCCAAGTCTCCGACCACTACCTTGTATCCTTTTCCCTCTCGCTCTCATCCAACACTTCCCACACTGCCCCTACTCGGATGGTATCGCGCCGTCCCAACCTTCGCTCTCTCTCCCCCGCTACTCTTTCCTCTTCCATCCTTTCATCTCTTCCCTCTGCTCATACCTTCTCCAACCTTTCTCCTGACTCTGCCTCCTCAACCCTCCTCTCTTCCCTTTCTGCATCCTTTGACTCTCTATGTCCCCTATCCTCCAGGCCGGCTCGGTCCTCCCCTCCCGCTCCGTGGCTCGATGACTCATTGCGAGCTCACAGAACAGAGCTCCGGGCAGCTGAGCGGAAATGGAGGAAAACCCGCCTCCCTGCGGACCTGGCATCCTTTCACTCCCTCCTCTCTACATTTTCCTCCTCTGTCTCTGCTGCTAAAGCCACTTTCTACCACTCTAAATTCCAAGCATCTGCCTCTAACCCTAGGAAGCTCTTTGCCACCTTCTCCTCCCTTCTGAATCCTCCTCCCCCCCCCCCCTCCTCCCTCTCTGCAGATGACTTCGTCAACCATTTTGAAAAGAAGGTCGACGACATCCGATCCTCGTTTGCTAAGTCAAACGACACCGCTGGTTCTGCTCACACTGCCCTACCCTGTGCTCTGACCTCTTTCTCCCCTCTCTCTCCAGATGAAATCTCGCTTCTTGTGACGGCCGGCCGCCCAACAACCTGCCCGCTCGACCCTATCCCCTCCTCTCTCCTCCAGACCATTTCCGGGGACCTTCTCCCTTACCTCACCTCGCTCATCAACTCATCCCTGACCGCTGGCTACGTCCCTTCCGTCTTCAAGAGAGCGAGAGTTGCACCCCTTCTGAAGAAACCTACACTCGATCCCTCCGATGTCAACAACTACAGACCAGTATCCCTTCTTTCTTTTCTCTCCAAAACTCTTGAACGTGCCGTCCTTGGCCAGCTCTCCCTCTATCTCTCTCAGAATGACCTTCTTGATCCAAATCAGTCAGGTTTCAAGACTAGTCATTCAACTGAGACTGCTCTTCTCTGCATCACGGAGGCGCTCCGCACTGCTAAAGCTAACTCTCTCTCCTCTGCTCTCATCCTTCTAGACCTATCGGCTGCCTTCGATACTGTGAACCATCAGATCCTCCTCTCCACCCTCTCCGAGTTGGGCATCTCCGGCGCGGCCCACGCTTGGATTGCGTCCTACCTGACAGGTCGCTCCTACCAGGTGGCGTGGCGAGAATCTGTCTCCTCGCCACGCGCTCTCACCACTGGTGTCCCCCAGGGCTCTGTTCTAGGCCCTCTCCTATTCTCGCTATACACCAAGTCACTTGGCTCTGTCATAACCTCACATGGTCTCTCCTATCATTGCTATGCAGACGACACACAATTAATCTTCTCCTTTCCCCCTTCTGATGACCAGGTGGCGAATCGCATCTCTGCATGTCTGGCAGACATATCAGTGTGGATGACGGATCACCACCTCAAGCTGAACCTCGGCAAGACGGAGCTGCTCTTCCTCCCGGGGAAGGACTGCCCGTTCCATGATCTCGCCATCACGGTTGACAACTCCATTGTGTCCTCCTCCCAGAGCGCTAAGAACCTTGGCGTGATCCTGGACAACACCCTGTCGTTCTCAACCAACATCATGGCGGTGGCCCGTTCCTGTAGGTTCATGCTCTACAACATCCGCAGAGTACGACCCTGCCTCACACAGGAAGCGGCGCAGGTCCTAATCCAGGCACTTGTCATCTCCCGTCTGGATTACTGCAACTCGCTGTTGGCTGGGCTCCCTGCCTGTGCCATTAAACCCCTACAACTCATCCAGAACGCCGCAGCCCGTCTGGTGTTCAACCTTCCCAAGTTCTCTCACGTCACCCCGCTCCTCCGCTCTCTCCACTGGCTTCCAGTTGAAGCTCGCATCCGCTACAAGACCATGGTGCTTGCCTACGGAGCTGTGAGGGGAACGGCACCGCAGTACCTCCAGGCTCTGATCAGGCCCTACACCCAAGCAAGGGCACTGCGTTCATCCACCTCTGGCCTGCTCGCCTCCCTACCATTGAGGAAGTACAGTTCCCGCTCAGCCCAGTCAAAACTGTTCGCTGCTCTGGCCCCCAATGGTGGAACAAACTCCCTCACGACGCCAGGACAGCGGAGTCAATCACCACCTTCCGGAGACACCTGAAACCCCACCTCTTCAAGGAATACCTAGGATAGGATAAGTAATCCTTCTCACCCCCCCTTAATGACTTAGATGCACTATTGTAAAGTGGCTGTTCCACTGGATGTCAGAAGGTGAATTCACCAATTTGTAAGTCGCTCTGGATAAGAGCGTCTGCTAAATGACTTAAATGTAAATGTAAATGTAAATTCGAAATTGACCTCAGGTGCATCCTGTTTCCATTGATCATCCTTGAGATGTTTCTACAACTCGATTGGAGTCCACCTGTGGTAATTTCAATTGATTGAACATGATTTGGAAAGGCTCACACCTGTCTATATAAGGTCCCACAGTTGACATTGCATGTCAGAGGCAAAAACCGAGCTAATTGAGCTCCGAGACAGGATTGTGTCGAGGCACAGATCTGGGGAAGGGTACCAAAACATGTCTGCAGCATTGAACCTCAACAAAAACTGTTCCTTGACGTGAATGTCGATTAAGGCAGCCCCTTCACCTCTCTGATTCAGAGGGCTTGGGTTAACTGAGGACACATTTTGGTTGAATGCATTCAGTTGTGCAACTGACTAAGTGTGCCCTTTCCTCCACTTTCACATGTTTTCATAATGGCCTTTCTGTGAGAAGGGTCTGTGACGTTGCTTAGTGACAGAGTGCAAAAACAAATAGCTCTGGCTAAAAGTAGGATCCTGATGGGGAAGAAGTAGCATTCACCTAGAGAGGAGCACTCTACCTAGAGAGGAGTACTCTACCTAGAGAGGAGTACTCTACCTAGAGAGGAGTACTCTACCTAGAGAGGAGCACTCTACCTAGAGAGGAGCACTCTACCTAGAGAGGAGCACTCTACCTAGAGAGGAGTACTCTACCTAGAGAGGAGCACTCTACCTAGAGAGGAGTACTCTACCTAGAGAGGAGTACTCTACCTAGAGAGGAGTACTCTACCTAGAGAGGAGTACTCTACCTAGAGAGGAGCACTCTACCTAGAGAGGAGTACTCTACCTAGAGAGGAGTACTCTACCTAGAGAGGAGCACTCTACCTAGAGAGGAGTACTCTACCTAGAGAGGAGTACTCTACCTAGAGAGGAGTACTCTACCTAGAGAGGAGCACTCTACCTAGAGAGGAGCACTCTACCTAGAGAGGAGTACTCTACCTAGAGAGGAGTACTGTACCTAGAGAAGAGCACTCTACCTAGAGAGGAGTACTGTACCTAGAGAGGAGCACTCTACCTAGAGAGGAGTACTCTACCTAGAGAGGAGTACTGTACCTAGAGAGGAGTACTCTACCTAGAGAGGAGTACTCTACCTAGAGAGGAGCACTCTACCTAGAGAGGAGTACTGTACCTAGAGAGGAGTACTCTACCTAGAGAGGAGTACTCTACCTAGAGAGGAGCACTCTACCTAGAGAGGAGCACTCTACCTAGAGAGGAGTACTGTACCTAGAGAGGAGTACTCTACCTAGAGAGGAGCACTCTACCTAGAGAGGAGTACTCTACCTAGAGAGGAGTACTCTACCTAGAGAGGAGTACTGTACCTAGAGAAGAGCACTCTACCTAGAGAGGAGTACTGTACCTAGAGAGGAGCACTCTACCTAGAGAGGAGTACTCTACCTAGAGAGGAGTACTGTACCTAGAGAGGAGTACTCTACCTAGAGAGGAGTACTCTACCTAGAGAGGAGCACTCTACCTAGAGAGGAGTACCTGTACCTAGAGAGGAGTACTCTACCTAGAGAGGAGTACTCTACCTAGAGAGGAGCACTCTACCTAGAGAGGAGCACTCTACCTAGAGAGGAGTACTGTACCTAGAGAGGAGTACTCTACCTAGAGAGGAGTACTCTACCTAGAGAGGAGTACTCTACCTAGAGAGGAGTACTCTACCTAGAGAGGAGTACTCTACCTAGAGAGGAGTACTCTACCTAGAGAGGAGTACTCTACCTAGAGAGGAGTACTCTACCTAGAGAGGAGCACTCTACCTAGAGGAGCACTCTACCTAGAGCACTCTACCTAGAGAGGAGTACTCTACCTAGAGAGGAGCACTCTACCTAGAGAGGAGTACTCTACCTAGAGAGGAGTACTCTACCTAGAGAGGAGAACTCTACCTAGAGAGGAGTACTCTACCTAGAGAGGAGCACTCTACCTAGAGAGGAGTACTCTACCTAGAGAGGAGTACTCTACCTAGAGAGGAGAACTCTACCTAGAGAGGAGTACTCTACCTAGAGAGGAGAACTCTACCTAGAGAGGAGCACTCTACCTAGAGAGGAGTACTCTACCTAGAGAGGAGCACTCTACCTAGAGAGGAGCACTCTACCTAGAGAGGAGTACTCTACCTAGAGAGGAGTACTCTACCTAGAGAGGAGTACTCTACCTAGAGAGGAGCACTCTACCTAGAGAGGAGCACTCTACCTAGAGAGGAGCACTCTACCTAGAGAGGAGTACTCTACCTAGAGAGGAGTACTCTACCTAGAGAGGAGCACTCTACCTAGAGAGGAGTACTCTACCTAGAGAGGAGTACTCTACCTAGAGAGGAGTACTCTACCTAGAGAGGAGCACTCTACCTAGAGAGGAGCACTCTACCTAGAGAGGAGCACTCTACCTACAGAGGAGTACTCTACCTAGAGAGGAGTACTCTACCTAGAGAGGAGTACTCTACCTAGAGAGGAGCACTCTACCTAGAGAGGAGCACTCTACCTAGAGAGGAGTACTCTACCTAGAGAGGAGAACTCTACCTAGAGAGGAGTACTCTACCTAGAGAGGAGAACTCTACCTAGAGAGGAGCACTCTACCTAGAGAGGAGTACTCTACCTAGAGAGGAGCACTCTACCTAGAGAGGAGCACTCTACCTAGAGAGGAGTACTCTACCTAGAGAGGAGTACTCTACCTAGAGAGGAGTACTCTACCTAGAGAGGAGCACTCTACCTAGAGAGGAGCACTCTACCTAGAGAGGAGCACTCTACCTAGAGAGGAGTACTCTACCTAGAGAGGAGTACTCTACCTAGAGAGGAGCACTCTACCTAGAGAGGAGTACTCTACCTAGAGAGGAGTACTCTACCTAGAGAGGAGTACTCTACCTAGAGAGGAGCACTCTACCTAGAGAGGAGCACTCTACCTGAGAGGAGCACTCTACCTAGAGAGGAGTACTCTACCTAGAGGAGTACTCTACCTAGAGAGGAGCACTCTACCTAGAGAGGAGCACTCTACCTAGAGAGGAGTACTCTACCTAGAGAGGAGTACTCTACCTAGAGAGGAGAACTCTACCTAGAGAGGAGTACTCTACCTAGAGAGGAGCACTCTACCTAGAGAGGAGTACTCTACCTAGAGAGGAGTACTCTACCTAGAGAGGAGTACTCTACCTAGAGAGGAGAACTCTACCTAGAGAGGAGTACTCTACCTAGAGAGGAGAACTCTACCTAGAGAGGAGCACTCTACCTAGAGAGGAGTACTCTACCTAGAGAGGAGCACTCTACCTAGAGAGGAGTACTCTACCTAGAGAGGAGAACTCTACCTAGAGAGGAGCACTCTACCTAGAGAGGAGCACTCTACCTAGAGAGGAGCACTCTATCTAGAGAGGAGTACTCTACCTAGAGAGGAGCACTCTACCTAGAGAGGAGTACTCTACCTAGAGAGGAGAACTCTACCTAGAGAGGAGCACTCTACCTAGAGAGGAGCACTCTACCTAGAGAGGAGCACTCTATCTAGAGAGGAGTACTGTACTTAGAGAGGAGTACTCTACCTAGAGAGGAGTACTCTACCTAGAGAGGAGCACTCTACCTAGAGAGGAGTACTCTACCTAGAGAGGAGTACTCTACCTAGAGAGGAGTACTCTACCTAGAGAGGAGCACTCTACCTAGAGAGGAGTACTCTACCTAGAGAAAATCACTCTACCTAGAGAAGAGCACTCTACCTAGAGAAGAGCACTCTACCTAGAGAGGAGTACTCTACCTAGAGAGGAGCACTCTACCTAGAGAGGAGTACTCTACCTAGAGAGGAGTACTCTACCTAGAGAAAATCACTCTACCTAGAGAAGAGCACTCTACCTAGAGAAGAGCACTCTACCTAGAGAGGAGCACTCTACCTAGAGAGGAGTACTCTACCTAGAGAAAATCAATCTACCTAGTGAGGAGTACTCTACCTAGAGAAAATCACTCTACCTAGAGAGGAGTACTCTACCTAGAGAGGAGCACTCTACCTAGAGAGGAGTATTCTACCTAGAGAGGAGTACTCTACCTAGAGAAAATCACTCTACCTAGAGAGGAGCACACTACCCAGAGAGGAGTACTCTGCCTAGAGAGGAGTACTCTACCTAGAGAAAATCAATCTACCTAGTGAGGAGTACTCTACCTAGAGAAAATCACTCTACCTAGAGAGGAGTACTCTACCTAGAGAGGAGCACTCTACCTAGAGAGGAGTATTCTACCTAGAGAGGAGTACTCTACCTAGAGAAAATCACTCTACCTAGAGAGGAGCACACTACCCAGAGAGGAGTACTCTGCCTAGAGAGGAGTACTCTACCTAAAGAAAATCACTCTACCTAGAGAAAATCACTCTACCTAGAGAGGAGTACTCTACCTAGAGAGGAGCACTCTACCTAGAGAGGAGTACTCTGCCTAGAGAGGAGTACTCTGTTTAGAGAGGAGCACACTACCCAGAGAGGAGTACTCTGCCTAGAGAGGAGTACTCTACCTAAAGAAAATCACTCTACCTAGAGAAAATCACTCTACCTAGAGAGGAGTACTCTACCTAGAGAGGAGTACTCTACCTAGAGAGGAGTACTCTACCTAGAGAAAATCACTGTACCTAGAGAAGAGCACTCTACCTAGAGAAGAGCACTCTACCTAGAGAGGAGTACTCTACCTAGAGAGGAGTACTCTACCTAGAGAAAATCAATCTACCTAGTGAGGAGTACTCTACCTAGAGAGGAGTACTCTACCTAGAGAGGGGCACTCTACCTAGAGAGGAGTATTCTACCTAGAGAGGAGTACTCTACCTAGAGAAAATCACTCTACCTAGAGAAGAGCACTCTACCTAGAGAAGAGCACTCTACCTAGAGAGGAGTACTCTACCTAGAGAGGAGTACTCTACCTAGAGAAAATCAATCTACCTAGTGAGGAGTACTCTACCTAGAGAAAATCACTCTACCTAGAGAAAATCACTCTACCTAGAGAGGAGTACTCTACCTAGAGAGGAGTACTGTACCTAGAGAGGAGTACTCTGCCTAGAGAGGAGCATTCTACCTAGAGAGGAGCACACAAACATGCACATGCACATACAGACATGCACATGCACACACATGCACACACAGATACACAGACATGCACACACAGACACACAAATGATCTCATTGAGTTTGATGACTGGGTGTTGTTATCATTATGTAGTCTGTCAGAATGGAAATACCCACAAAAAAAGTGTTGTCAATTTTCACAGTTCACCTGAGATGCAAAGAATTATGCCTACACCACTGTGATATGTGGCCATGAGTGGTTTCACGTGTGCTGCACCTGTGGTACACTGGCTTTTTGTAGCCTGGCGGGTAGGAGCGTTGGGCCAGTAAACGAAAGGTTGCTGGATCGAATCCCCGAGCTGACAAGGTAAAAATCTGTCATTCTGCCTATGAGTAAGGCAGTTAACCCACTGTTCAACCGGGCGCCGAAGACGTGGATGTCTATTAAGGTAGTCCCCCGCCCCTCTCTGATTCAGAGGGGTTGGGTTAAATGCGGAAGACATTCAGTTGTACAACTGACTAGTTATCCCCCCTTTCCCTTTTAAATCATGCCTGAGTCACACCAATTGTGTAACATCTTATGTTTTCTGTCCTTCATTCATACACAACCCTGATGTTTCCAATACACTTCCTTGGCACTAATTTGTCCTCTCTCCCTCTCTCTGTTAAACACATTATGTGTAGGTCTACTCTAAAAGCGATGACATCTCCTGCAGTATGACTTTGTCTGCTTTTGTTTGTTGAAGATACTGTATACTGTTGTCTGCCTAGCTATTTTCATTAAAAACCCACATACTCTGAAACACATACACCCCCTGGTTAGAAAATCACTGTCACAAATCTACCTTAAACAATAGCTAGGTTTCCGTCCAACTGGCAACAGATTTTTATGCTAATATTCTCAAATCTGCATGAAGAACATAAGCACATTTCCCCATCAGTGTTGTGTTTCCACCAAACTGACTTGTTGCAGATAAACATCAGTGTGTGATGACGTAGTGCACACTAAATGTACTTTTTGATGAAGTTTTCATGTACCAAATAAACATTTATAAAGTTCAATGTGTTTCCATTGCACTTTCAACACACCGCACTTTCAACTGTCACAAAAAAACAGTATGGAAGAAAAGTATGAAAATGTCTGCACTCACTACAGTAAGTCGCTCTAGATAAGAGTGTCTGCTAAATGGTTAAAATGTAAAAACAGTTGAGTTAAATAGCAAATGTGCCGACTCTGGTCTTGACACATGGTGCTCTAGGCTACAGCTCGCAGATATAGTGCAGGTAGGTGGTGCAGGTAGGCTAGTCTAAATGATGAGATTATTATGGATTAGAGCGAGAATATTTTTATTTGTCAAACGGCAGTCAAGCATCGATCGTCATGTCACTAGAATAAGACCCTCAATATTTATTGGACTGGACCATCATAAAGGCATTTCCACCACCATTTCTCACAGAATACAGAATACAGAAAAAGATCCCACCTTGTCAAAAAACACATTATCTGTCTGCATTTATAAAATTGCACTAAAGCTTCCTGTTTCCATCACAGCTGTCGTGATTTTTAAAAATACGGTATAACTTTACTCGCATAAAAACTGTTTAGTTTATAACCCTGCTTACATTCGACTAAAGATATCAACTCTTTATCACGTTTTAGGGAAGACTAACAAATAATTAACAACAAAATGTTATTACTAGAACCGGTGTAGGCAAAATAACAGATCAAGGGCAGGCAGAGGTCGTTAATCCAGATCAGAGTCCAAAAGGTACAGAATGGCAGGCAGTCTCAGGGTCAGGGCAGGCAGAGGTCGTTAATCCAGATCACAGTCCAAAAGGTACAGAATGACAGGCAGTCTCAGGGTCAGGGCAGGCAGAGGTCAATAATCCAGTGTGGTGTGACAAGGTACAGAACGGCAGGTAGGCTCAGGGTCAGGGCAGGCAGAGGTCAATAATCCAGTGTGGTGTGACAAGGTACAGAACGGCAGGTAGGCTCAGGGTCAGGGCAGGCAGAATGGTCAAAACCGGGAAAACAGGAACTAGAAACAGACAGGAGCAAAGGAAAAAATGCTGGTAGTCTTGATGAACAAAATGAACTGGCAACAGACAAACAGAGAACACAGGTTTAAATACACTGGGGATAATGGGGAAGATGGGCGATACCTGGAGGGGTGTGGAGACAAGCACAAAGACGAGTGAAACAGATCAGGGTGTGACACTCTTTAAATGCATGTTTTTTATACCATACTTTTTAAATTGACAGATTTAAATCTTTGAAATGTTTCTCCTTTTGGAGTGTCTTAACTGATGCGCACTTCCCAAAATGAAATGGACAGTTTTCTAGGAGAAACATGTGATATTGTTGCACTTTTTATTCCAAAACCAAATTCACAAATCAATACTGTTCATCACATTCTCAACACATTGATGGGGCTAATGCAGCAATAGTTCAACTCACGTCACCCAGGAGAAGAACCCATTGCCAACATTGCTTCCAAAAAAATACAACATACATATTCAACAGTACAAATTCACAACACTCTGGTCCTTATTTGACTTCTTATGGTATAGGGGATGCTTGCGTCCCACTTGGGAATAAAACAGGGAAAATGCAGCGCGGCAAATTGAAATAATGATATAAAATCAAACATTCATTAAATCACACATGTAAGATACTCAATTAAAGCTACACTTGTTGTGAATCCAGCCAACATGTCAGATTTTAAAAAGCTTTTCAGCGAAAGCATTAAGAAGCTATTATCTGTTGATAGCACAATGTCAATAAAGAGGGTAGCATATTTCAAACCTGCAGGCACTACACAAAACGCTGAAATAAAATATAAAACATGCATTACCTTTGACGAGCTTCTTTTGTTGGCACTCCAATATGTCCCATAAACATCACAATTGGTCCTTTTGTTGGATTAATTCCGTCCATATATACCCAAAAACACAACGTCACTACAAAACATTTCAAAAGTTGCCTATAAACTTTGCCAAAATATTTCAAACTACTTTTGTAATACAACTTTAGGTATTTTTAAACGTTAATAATTGATCAAATTGTTGACGGGGCAATCTGTATTCAATACAGCAAGCAAACAAACCATGCTCCTTTTTACGTCTTGCACAACTCTCAATAGTGTAACGTTGTTCCAGGATGTGTTTCTTCTTCGTTGCACAAATGAATACCCTCAACCAAATTCCAAACACTGGTGACATCCAGTGGAAGTGGTAGGAACTGAAAAATGGTTCCTATCAAATATCCCTTGGCAAAGACAACTGAGGGAGCAGTCAGAGGCAAAAAAAAATATTCTGAACAGTTAGTCCTCAGGGTTTTGCCTGCTACATACGTTCTGTTATACTCACAGACATGATTCAAACAGTTTTAGAAACTTCAGAGTGTTTCCTATCCACATCTAGTAATAATATGCATATCTTATATTCCTGGCATGAGTAGCAGGAAGTTGAAATTGGGCACGCTATTTATCCAAAAGTGAAAATGCTGCCCCCTATACCTTAAAAGGTTTTAACAAAGAACTTGGGCGCCTATCCATGGCCCATTATCAAATAAACCTTCACTCTCATTGGCAGAGAATGCGCATAGCATGGCGTAGTGAAGCATGGCGAGTTTAATGTTCTGAGGGCTCTTTAAGCTTTTGGACATAGGATGTATCCCAAATGATACCCTATTCCCTATACAGTATACTACTTTTGACAATGGGCTTTGTTGCCATTTTAGAACACAGCCCTAAACTCCTGATTTGGCAACAACTTGACAGCAGGGAGTGGGCTCTCCAGGACAGCCAGCAGGATGGCTAAGTCCCTGGGTGTCACACACACCAACGCATACACACACACACACAAGCACACGCACACACACACACACACACACACACACACACACACACACACACACACACACACACACACACACACACACACACACACACACACACACACACACACACACACACACACACACACACACCAACACACACACACAATTCACTGGGTGTCAGTCAGCCAAACATCTATGATAAGCTTGCGATCCTCCAAGCGCACAACAGGGTAAACTGTACAGGGATGATCCACACAGCAGTATGGCACCCTGCCTCAAGGCAACGTAGAAAGTAGACAATATAAAAGCAGACATTTATATGGTCAGAACAACTTGTGCAGTGTTGTTATTTCAAATTGTGCTGCAACATCTGTAGCCTTAATGGCCACATCACTTGAATTGTTTTGTTTACCTCAGAAACACAAAGGTGTCTGTCTAAATTATTAGATCCGTCATTTAAACCACTAGCACATAATTAGATGGCTCGGTTTGGCCCTGCCAGTGAATAAATAAATAATAGTAAGCATATCCCAGCTATTGGCTAAAACCAATGTAGACAAAATACTATTAGGTAGCGAGGCCTATTCTCCACGAGCAGCATGGCCAAGAATGTATTTTTTTATTTAACCTGGCAAGTACATTTCTTATTTACAATGACGGCCTACACCAGCCAAACCCGGATGACACTGGGCCAATTGTGCGCTGCCCTATGGGACTCCCAATCACGGCCGGTTGTGATACAGCCTGGATTCAATAGTGACGCCTCTAGCACCACTCAAGAGCCTTGAGGAAAGATAACACTTTCATTGTTAAGGCTCTACACTGCACACTCTGCACTGCAGTCCACTGGAATCCACCTGAATACTACAAAAAAAGATCTGGGTTAAGATACTATTTGAAATCTTTTAAATAGTTTGAGTGTTTCGCTCTAGCCTAATTGGAGTGCCAGGTGGTCGAGGTTTGCAGTTTTGGGACTATTCTATTGGTCCATTAAGCCAAGCAAGGTCAATCAAACACAGAAAAAGTATTTGAAGTGATTTCAAATCAGGGGTTGGAACCGGTTCAGGGAACAGAACCAAAAAATGGAAAATACATTTTTCAAGGAACAGAACCAGAACCGAGAATGAAAGTGATCCA
Source organism: Oncorhynchus masou masou (assembly GCF_036934945.1). Classification (NCBI taxonomy): domain Eukaryota; kingdom Metazoa; phylum Chordata; class Actinopteri; order Salmoniformes; family Salmonidae; genus Oncorhynchus; species Oncorhynchus masou. The sequence continues at coordinate 61,324,889 of NC_088234.1, forward strand.
TACCGTTCTGGAGCAGAAACAATATTTTAAAAGCATGGGAACAGGTAAATACCATTCATTTTTTCCAGTCTCGCAAAAAAAAAACACAACAAAGCGCCTAGCTGTCACTCAGAAATCAAATCAAATCAAATCAAATGTATTTATATAGCCCTTCGTACATCAGCTGATATCTCAAAGTGCTGTACAGAAACCCAGCCTAAAACCCCAAACAGCAAGCAATGCAGGTGTAGAAGCACGGTGGCTAGGAAAAACTCCCTAGAAAGGCCAAAACCTAGGAAGAAACCTAGAGAGGAACCAGGCTATGTGGGGTGGCCAGTCCTCTTCTGGCTGTGCCGGGTGGATATTATAACAGAACATGGCCAAGATGTTCAAATGTTCATAAATGACCAGCATGGTCCAATAATAATAAGGCAGAACAGTTGAAACTGGAGTAGCAGCACGGCCAGGTGGACTGGGGACAGCAAGGAGTCATCATGTCAGGTAGTCCTGAGGCATGGTCCTCGGGCTCAGGTCCTCCGAGAGATAGAAAGAAAGAGAGAAAGAGAGAATTAGAGAGAGCACACTTAAATTCACACAAGACACCGAATAGGACAGGAGAAGTACTCCAGATATAACAAACTGACCCTAGCCCCCCAACCCAGAAACTTGCCTGCCTGCCGAAATTAAGGAGAGATTTTTAATTAGAGAAGAATTAGGGTAGGGATGGTAGGGCGGGGGGGGGGGGGGAATGTATAGAGGGAAAAAAAGAGGGGAAAAGGGGGATTCGAAATTATGGAGACTATTAAATTGATCGAACCTTCAACCTATCTGCAATATTAATGCTGATCTACCCCCAACCCCAACCCAGAAGTTTTCTGGTTGTCAGTTCATCTATGTCCAGCCCAAGATTCGTACCAGCTACCGCCATTATTGATCTGCTTCTCTAGCCTTCTTTGCTAACTACCAAAGTTTGTCTTATTTTATCGAAAACTGACTCATTAGGTGTTCCCAACGTCAACACTAACAGTATAACACTATAATGTGCATGTTCTCCATGGTTTCGGACTGTTAAGGTTAAGTTAAAACATGCTGTTGTGTTTAGATGAAAATGGGATCTGTATAGGACATTAAATACACCCACACACAATGTTGATCATCATCTTGTTATTGTCAGAGGATGTAGAAGAAGAAACAGGCCGAATAAGGGACAGTAGGGTAAATTGAGCTATTTTTTTTGCATTGAGCATCCCTCTGTCAAGGGAAATATAGTATTCTTTCTAGCAAATATATGTAAATACATTTCAGAATGTTGTGTATCCCTGGAAATAATCCAAATTAATGTAAACACTACAGTTTTAAAAATATAGCTTGTCCAAAAAAAGTGGTCTCTTGGCACAACTTACCCTGGGTATGGGGTAAGTTGAGCCATGGGACAGGGTAAGTGAAGCTGCCAACACATTTCTGTACTGAATGAAATACTACCACTACCATTTTAAAACCTTGTCTATCTGTATTTCCCAAACCCAATTATACACAATCCCAATCTCTTTGTTGTGTTTGAATCATTTTAAGCATCTTTTAAAACAGGCTTTACGCCTAACAAACACTTTGTATCTTTCTTAACACTTTTAACGTAGGCCACCCACTGGGCACAGACGTCTAGTTTTGATTTACATTTGGTTGTCAACTAACATGAATTCAACTTGAAATAAACAATAACGTCACTCTGTCATTGGATTCAGGTCAAAAGTTGAGTGACAGGGGCCTCCCGGGTGGCGCAGTGGTCTACGGCGCTGCATTACAGTGCTAGCTGTGCCACGGTTCGCGACCAGGAGACCCATGGGGCGGTGCACAATTGGCCTAGCGTGGTACGGGTTAGGGAGTGTTTGGCTGGCAGGGATATCCTTGTCTCATCTCGCACTAGCGACAAGGTGTACGGTGTTTCCTCTGACACAATGGTGAGGCTGGCTTCCGCGAAGGATGCGCGCTGTGTTAAGAAACAGCGCGGCTTGGTTGTTTCAGAGTTTGCCTCTCCTGAGTCCGTGCGGGAGTTGTAGCGATGAGTCAAGACAGTAACTACTAACAATAGGATAAAAATATATGTTTTTAAAGAGTTTGGTGAGAAAAATACTAAATTCCCTTACGTCAATGACTTCTTGCAAATCCAATCAGTTTTCCATGTTGACTCAACTGTTTAGATACAAGCATCTTGAAACCTCTAACACAATAAATAAAATTGACTTTATGAGAAACCATTTTTTGGACTTATCTTGCTCAATTCTTTTTTCATGTAGTTTCTTTCTTCACAGATTCCATGAAATGATGACCTCTTCAATATTTGGTCGATTGATTCATTTTGTGTATGGCTTCCTAGAAACAAGGCTGGCTTAACTTACCGCTTTGGCTCAACTCTCTCCTACATAGTGGAAAGTTACAATTAAAAAGTTTGTAACTTCCTGTCATCAAACATCAATCAAAATGATCTCCATCTTCTCAAATGGAGCTCGCTGTAATTACGAAATTTAACATCACAACTTTGAGGCTCTATTCTAAAACAAGACTTCCTGTCTTAAAACATTTAATCAAAATGGCCTTCATTGTCTTAGTTAAGAACAAGACAGATCTGAGCTAAAGTAGGCTAATTAAGAAGGCTATTAAGAGGCAGTGATACATCATGATATAGTCACAGATAAATGCCGTTGTTCGGCCCGACACACAGCGGTCAACCCATTTACCTGTGACTATTTTCAAAATATAGCACGGACTCGCTTGCCTTATAGCTTTTATAAAACGGTTAACAACATATTAAAATAAAAAATTGTTATGATATGGGGGAAGGTTAGTGTTAGGACATAGAAAAGCACACTATCCAGGTCACACTTCCACACTCCATTCCCCCAGGGGGCAGCAGCAACCTTGTCCAAATGTTGAGCCTGGTTGATAAGCACATCAGGTGCTGCCAATTAGGGTGATTGTCAGTCATGAGGATGGTGGGTTGATTTGGTGGCCATGAGGCCATTTGTTAGTTTTTCTGTCTTTAGTTTGAGCATACCTTTTTGTATTTTTCCTTTTTGTACATATTTATGTTTCGTCCCCATCTGAACAAATAATAATCTGCTTGGACTGGGCGAGCACGAGGTCAAGAGAGACAGAGATGGCACTGAACCAAGGAAAGAATGCTGTCTCCCTGGGCAAATGTACATCCAACACGGTCTTCAAACGCTAATTTCTCTCATAAATACACACATTCATTCAGGTGACATGTAGCTAGGCCTAGCACTCCTAGCCATAGAGTGCAACAATATATTAAGGCTAGTTATGGGTTTCGTAACACAATTAATAACATACGAGAAGCTTTTGTGTAAAATAACTGAGTTAAACATGAAGGAAGATAATGTTTCAGACATGATTAGACTGATTCCCTGTGGAAAGCAGACCTGTGTTCAAATATTGTTTGAAATCTTTCAAACACCTTTAGCATTTACTCTAAATCTGCCTTGGGTCCCAGATGGGCAGAGTTTGCACTTTTATAACTATTTTATCAGGCCCATTGAGCCAGGCTAGCTCAATCAAGCACAGGTAAAGTATTTCAAAAATATTTCAAATAGTATCCGAACCCAGATCTGTTTCAGACGTGATTAAGTCCCTGTAAAGAATATTAGTGTGAGGAGAAGTGCTTCTTCTAAGTGTTTTATTAACCACTGATGGGTAATGAGATTTATCACAAAAGCAATTAGTGGAGCCATGCTGACTGGAGAAGGAGCCATGAGTATCTCTCAAAAACAGGCAAATGCACTTGTCTTTCCAGTGCGTACACATACTGTAGAAGAGGAGTGTCAAACATATGGCCCATGTAGGGAGAAGGATTTTTAAGCCTTGACAGAATTGAGACATATTATGAGTATGTGTGCCATTCAGAGGGTGAATAAGCATGACAAAATATTTAAGTACCATTGAATGGTGTATGGTAGTAGGTGCCAGGCGTAAAGGTTTGTATCAAGAACTGCAACACTGCTGGGATTTTCACGCTCAACAGTTTCCCATGTGTATAAAGAATGATCCCTCACCCAAAGGTCATCCAACCAACTTGGCACAACAGTGGGAAGCAATGGCGTCAACATGGGCCAGCATCCCTGTGGAAAACTTCTGGAGTCCATGCCACAACAAATTGAGGCTGTTCTAAGGGCAAAAAGGGAGTGCAATTTAATATTGGGAAGGTGTTATTAATGTTTGGTATACTCAATTTATAAGTGTGATGCCTGTGACTTTTGAGTTTAAAAATATATATATCTGAGTTGTCCCTGTTGAAATTCGAGACGGTCTATGCATATTCATGAGGCTAGCATAGCATCTCCCTCTCCATGGAATAGAAGTGGTTTACGTCAACACCCCTCATTGAATATTCAAAAAAGTATTTCAATAACAAGATGTATCCACCAATCCAAAGAGAGGAATAGGCTGGAGCTTAACAGCCCACTGTTTCCTAGTTCCGACTAGCACGTGAACGCGGCAATAATCACCAAAATAAAAGCTAGACGGTTAGGGAGAATTGAAAATTCCAAAAACAGGGCCTCCCGAGTCCCGAGTGGTGCAGCAGTCTAAAGCACTGCATTGCAGTGTCGAGGCACCAACACAGCCTCGGGCTCGATCATGCAAGCTGGCTTAGGGCGTCAGGTGTACAGTGTTTCCTCCGACACATTGGTGCAGCTGGCTTCCTGGTTAAGCGAGCAGTGTGTCAAGAAGCAGTGCGGCTTGGCAGGGTCATGTTTCGGAGGATGCATGGCTCTTGACCTTTGCCTCTCTAAAGGAGAGTTGCAGTGATGAGAAAAGATCATAACTGCCAATTGAGGACAAAAAAATAAATAATATAAAAAATATATATATCAGAAAACGATGGATAAAGGACTATTTTTGGCAACATTTTTTGCCAAGGATATATAACCAATTTTCAGTGCGGCCCTCCAGACCTTGTGAAGACCAAAGGCAGCACATGGTGCAAAGTTAGTTTGACACCCCTGCTGTATGTATTGTAAAGCAGGAGAATGTGCCAACACAAAAATGCGCTGCTACTAATAGAGTATCTCGTTGACAGACATAAAATGCCTGGTATTATTAACTGGTAAGATAATACCAGTTATCTTACTTGCCAGTTATCAACCGGGTAGTTTGGGTCCTGGATGCTGATTGGCTGAAACAGCATTCCAGTCATGTCTATATCAGACAATATACCATGGTATGAAGCAAAATTTCTTGTTTACAATTCAATTTAAGTTGGTAACCAGTTTATAATGGCAATAAAGCACCTCAGGGGTTTGTGATATATGCCCAATATACCACTGCTAAAGACTGTATCCAGGCACTCTGCTTTGCGTTTTGCATAAGAACAGCCCTTATACTGCATCCATAACCAATTGGGAAGTTGGTAATTACCCGTTTTGAAGTCGTAAATACCAGTTGGCTGCATTCACATGCTTTGAACTTGTTGAGAAAAGCCAATTGGCTAATGGTCAACAAGCTGCGTCATCAACCATAAACTAAAAGTACAGCTATTATGCTTGTAAACAAATTATAGTGTTCAAAAACCATACTATTGATTACTTTTTAAAAATACATATTTTTCGTTACATTTAACTTCAGAACATGCTGTATCTAGATAATTTCGTTAGTAGGTGATGTCAGAGGTCAGCATTTGAGAGAAATCGGAGATTAATTTCCCACTTTGTAATTAAGTGTTGGGAGGGGCATGCAGATGGATTTTTCCAGTCATATATGGTAAATACCACTTTCCCAATTGGTTATAAATGCAGCATTAGGCATGGTATATTGGTCAATATACTACACCCCCTTGGGCCCAATTGCATAATTGTAGTGTCTGTCAACAGACTGTGGGATGTGACAACTTTGTTCCGGTGCACAGATTTTGTCTTCACTAATCAGTTGGAAAAATCCAAATGATGCAAGTGTCCACATCTTTAGACTGGTCAGACCCTTCAGGAGGGTGGTCACGCATGCTACCAAGGCAGAGGTCTTGGGTTCGAACCTCAGTGTGAGCCAAATCAGGAGGAAGTGGTACTTGCTAAGCAAGCAGCGTGAGGTCCTTTATAGTTTTGCAGTGACCTGGATCTACAGTTGTGCATAGCTAGCTTTACGTGTGGGGCTGACTGGTAAGACGCCTTAGGAGGGCGGTTATGTGTGCTAGCGAGGCAGAGGTCGTGGGTTTGAGCTGAATCAGGAGGAAGAGGTACTCGCGAAAGGTGTCTGCATATGTAGCCGATGTGAAATGGCTAGCTAGTTAGCGGTGGTGCGCGCTAGTGGTGTTTCAATCGGTGACGTCACTTGCTCTGAGACTTTTAAGTAGTGGTTCCCCTTGCTCTGCAAGGGCCGTGGCTTTTGTGAAGTGATAGGTGGCTGTTGACGTGTGCAGAGCGTCCCTGGTTCGCGCCCAGGTCGGGGCGAGGGGACGGACGTAAAGTCTATACTGTTACACATACATACAGTAGGTTCAGGTTTGCTCCTATCTGAACTCAGCTAGGTGAAGTGAATATCTATGCACGCATACTCCCTTAAAATACCTTCGCTTGAAAAACTGCAATATTATTTATTATTTGTCCCTCTTGAGACGCCACATAGCCAGTTCACTTCCTCAAAATAAAAATAACTCAAGAAATCTGTAATTAATTTAGCCATTTTTGACTTTGGCTAAATGAACACAAAAATAAACAAAAACGTCACAAAATGGCGTCATAATATACGCGCAAATTGTTTCCACTGGGAAGCATATGTTAAACTTAAGCAAGAAGCCTGACGTCCTTTACACATGCACACAGCCACATAAAACACATGCACGCACACACCTTATCATTTGGATCTGCTGTACTTCAAACATTTGACATTGCACACCACCTAGTGATCAAAAAAATATCCTACACCAGGGCTCTTCAATAACCAACCCTTGGGCAGAGTACGAGGAACCCAAATCCTCATGTTGTCATAGCAGGCCTCTATAACCAGTCAAGGGCCAGGGTTAAAAAGGGATGTTGTGTTGCATGACTGTTATTACAAATATCATAGAATCAGGAACATGTGACAGGAGAATGATCTAGAATAGAGAGAAGATTCCCTCTAACTGTGATCAACAAAAAAATACGACTCTGCGATGTGTGCAGTGCATCCAAGCGTGACATTAAACACACTTGGGAAAATAGATTGCAGTATACGTGGATTCTCTTTTCTTTTTATTGAACATACTGCGTACACGTTCACCTCCAGCACCTGCTCGAACTTTGCAAAGATATATATACTGTACCCCCTTGGATTTCTTCACATTTATTTGTTACAAAGTGGGATTCAAATGGATTTAATTGTCATTTTTTGTCAACAATCTACTCAATACTCTGTCAACGTGGAAGAAAAATGTATATATATTTTTAAAGATGGAATAAAAATGAGAACTCAAATATAGTCGTTGAATAAGTATTCAGACCATTTGTTTAGGCAAGCCTAAATTAGTTCAGGAGTAAAATTTGGCTTAGCAAATCACATAATAAGTTACATGGACTCAGTCTGTGTGAAATAATAGGGGTTGACATGATTTTTGAATGACTACTACTCTGTCCCCATACATACTGTACATCCATTAGGTCCCTCAGTCAAGTATTGAATTTCAAGCACAGATTCAACTACAAAGACAAGGGAGCTTTTTGAAAGCCTCATAAAGAAGGGCAGTGATTGGTAGATGGGAAACAATAACAAATCAGACATTGAATATCTCTTTAAGCATGGTAAAATGAATTATGCCGTGGATTATGTATTAAATCACCCACACACAAAGATACAGTCATCCTTCAGAACTGAGCTGCAGGACAGGAATGAAACACTCAGGGATGTTACTATGAGGCCATTGGTAATTTTAAAACAGTTACAAAGTTCAATGGCTGTGATGGGAGAAAACGGAGGATGGACCAACAACATCGTAGTCACTCCACGATAATGACTTAAATTACAGAGTGAAAAGAACACAAATATACCAAAACATGCATCTTGTATGCAACAAGGCACTAAATTATTACTGGGAAGAAGACAAAAACAGAGCAAAGGAATAAACTTTTTGGCATAAATACAAAGCCTTATGTTTGGGGCAAATCTAACAACACATCACTGAGTAACTGCCTCTTTATTTTCAAGCATGGTGGTGGCTGCATCATGGTATGGGTATGCTTGATATCGGTAAATACTGGGGAGTTTTTCAGGACAAAAAGAAACAGGATGGAACTAAGCACAGGCAAAATCCTAGAGGAAAACATGCTTCAGGTTGCTTTACTCCAGACTTGCTTACCAAGAACACAGTGAATGTTCCTGAGTGGCCAAATTACAGTTTTGACTTAAATCTGCTTGAAAATCTATAGCAAGGATCCAAAATTGCTGTCTAGACATGATCCCCAACATCTTGACAGTGCTTGAAAAATTATGAAAATAAAATGGGCTAATATTGCACAATCCAGGTGTGGAAAGCTCTTAGACTTACTCAAGATGAATCACAGCTTTAATCACTGCCAAAGGAGTTTAACATGTATTGACTCAGGAGCTGTATGCCACAACACATTTTTTTGTTATTTAATTTATCAATATTAAATATATATATACATAATTCTTCCACTTTTACATTAGAGTATTTTGTGTAATTGTTGACAAAAAAATACAATTTAATCCATTTTATTCCTACTTTATAACACAAGAAAATGTAAATAAGTTCAAGAGATCTAAATACTCTTGCAAGGCACTGTATTTATGGGATAAAGCAGAAGAGACATTGTTGGACAGTCATGTACATTGGGCAATAAATTAATCTTCCTTTGTTATCATTGTGATTTCAACCATGTACAACCACGTGTGATTTCAACCATGTACAACCACGTGTGATTTCAACCATGTACAACCACGTGTGATTTTCAACCATGCAACTGTTTGAAGACAAAATAGAGAACAACAGCATAATCTTCAAGGAACTTTATTGATCTTGCTGTAACAGTGTCCAATGGCATTGGCATTTCTCTGAAAATAAAGTTATTTCAAATCGGAACAGAAGTTAGGTTTCTTCTTTCAAATCTTTTTTTTACAAAAAAAATACAATGTAAAAATCCCTCCATGTAGAACCAAACTGGCCGCAAGCTGGTTTCCCATAAAACAATTGCTAAGGGCCTACTTCAAAACAAAGAGTTACAATCCTAATCCAACAGAAACATGTGCAATTCAAAATGGATACAATTGCTCTGTATGTTTAACACATAAACATTTTCCACAATAATAGACTGGGATTTTATAATTTCTCAGAAAGCCAAATAACAGTTTCTCTCCTTCAATCAAATCCAATGATTGCATTTAATATATAATCATTTTTTAAAATATATAACCTGAATAAGAGAGGACCTAGAGATGGAATAAAAATGTGGTTTAATTGCTGACAGTTTTAGTTGTGGTAACAGTATGATCATCCAAAACAATAATGGCCATGATCTGAATAACAAAACAAAAAAAACGGGTTTAAAAAATGTATTTAAAAAAATAGTTATTTTCAAGTGCTAAATACAAACATAAAAGTCTGTTTAAAATATAACTATTTTCTGGTTGAGGGTAATTTGAATCAGTAGACAAGGAACTCCATTTTAGTAGCAACCTTTTATCTTGGTATGTAATGTGTAAGGCATGGGGTAGAGACACTTAGCACAGTAGACTGAAAGAAGAAGAAGAGATTAAGGTAAGAAAGATGGTGGAAGTGTAGTTATCACCTAAACGAGGGATGTCTGTAATACAGTATCAACGTCTGATGAAAAAATGGTCTCAGCTCTTCCTTTCATGTCCATTTGGTATTTGACATTGAAAAAAGTTCAATGTCAAGATAGAAGTAATGTATGTAATAAAATGCATAGAAAAATTGTTGGAAACGATTCACGTTTTTAAACTTTTTCCTGTCTCATTTTCTAATAAATCTGTGTTCTTCAACAGTTTATGTAGTTCATTCAAATGCAGCAAATATCAGACTGTTTAAACCTAACTATTGTCTTGTAAGTAATTGTAAGTAATCTATCAATTAATTTGCTCCTTCCATTTGCAAATCTATCAAATCATCACCACAAACCAAAAGCCCAATCTTCATAAAATCCTTTACCAGAAAGAACCAAAACACAACATAAAGTCAGACTTGTATTGGTGATGGATAATTCAAGGCTTGGAATGACGATGAAATTCTCAGCTCATCTGAAGAAAAAACTAATCTGTCACATGGTCCATATTAATTTAATTGTTGGTAACCTAATGGACTACAAAACAGGCAGCTATGAGACCTTGGAGCATATTCAGTCATTTAAAAAAGAAATGAAAATGTAAACCAAACTATTTGTTTATATCAATCCTTCTGACTGAAGATTCTAAGGCCGGTACTTTGCTCTACAAAGTAGTAGAAGTAGTACATGTTGCACAGTTTCCTGGGCCCCATTATAAAAAGTCTGAAGTGGTAAAGAAGGCTGTGTTTACAGTGTGCTCTGGTAGTACAGACATACAGAATGGACATCTTAGATTACTGCATTGACTTGGGCGTCTACATTTAGTTAATGGGTAAGAATATCTCTGGTTACCTTGGTTTCAGACCCTTTCTCTTGCTGTGTGGCTGAAGTACATACAAATATGCCAGTTGTAACCCTGAGACCTGTTCGAATAGACCAGCAGTCTCCCATTAGGTCTCAGGGTTGGCCATAGCCTGGTAGCCCAGTTGGTTTGTACTGTAGCCAACGCCTCTGTGTATGGCTTGACAACGATAGAAGAGTTGGCTACAGTACATGAAGACTGCATTCCAATATCCCACTACTATACCACTTAGGGGAAAATATGTCAAATACATTGCTTCATTCTAAGTGGTATCCTAGCATGGACATTGAAACAGAGCCACCATATTATATGGTATAGTTTATCCGCATGGTTTACATACATCACACCCAGCAACGGCGAGACTAAGAGCTAAAGAAGATGGCTGCCATGATTGACGTGAGGGCTCACAAAAATTGGTTTCTACAAGCCAAGCCACTGGTGCACAGCATAGGTACAAGGTTAGTTCCTTCTTCTGTTGTTCCGCTGAGGTTCCTCAGCGGTGGTTAGATGTCCATCTCGAACTGAGCGTCCTCACCTTTAAACACAAGAACACAAATAAAATGTCACCAACAGTGTACTCTAAAGCATTGTACTCTATACTACGATGGAAGCTAGACCTACTTATGTTTCTATACAGCTAGCCAGCCACATTCCAGCTCAGGCTTTATCCATGTTATGAAGGTGGATATTGATCACGCAGTTGGCACTACCTCCAGCAGGCTTGTAACTGCCCGTACATGTTGCACATGGCTAGCCGAACAACAAAATATTGAGAAAATGCTGGACCATCAATCCATGGGCGAGTCACACATTTTAATCAACATGAAAGAAGATTGTCTTGCAAATTCAGGAGGCTATGGTGTGGAATAGGCTGGAAGAAGTGCCATCCTTCTATTACGTATCGTTAATGTTGTCTTTCTTTTATTACGTATCGTTAATGTTGTCTTTTATTACGTATCGTTAATGTCGTCTTTCTTTTATTACGTATCGTTAATGTCGTCTTTCTTTTATTAATGTCGTCTTTCTTTTATTACGTATCGTTAATGTCGTCTTTCTTTTATTACGTATCGTTAATGTCGTCTTTCTTTTATTACGTATCGTTAATGTCGTCTTTCTTTTATTACGTATCGTTAATGTCGTCTTTCTTTTATTACGTATCGTTAATGTCGTCTTTCTTTTATTACGTATCGTTAATGTCGTCTTTCTTTTATTACGTATCGTTAATGTCGTCTTTCTTTTATTACGTATCGTTAATGTCGTCTTTCTTTTATTACGTATCGTTAATGTCGTCTTTCTTTTATTACATATCGTTAATGTTGTCTTTCTTTTATTACGTATCATTAATGCCGTCATTGGTGTGCTTATCAATGTACCTTTTTCCCCCCTCTCCGATCGATAACATAATTAAGTCATACCAAAGTTTGACCATGCGTGAACTTTCAAATGCATCCTGTCATTACTAAATGTGTAATGTGATAGGTATTCTAATATTAAAATGACTAGTAGTAGCAGCACCATAGAGGTACATGTATGGACGGTTTTCTGAACAGATGAACCTAGTCCTGGACTAAAGCGCACTTTCAATGGAGTTTCTTGGTTGCTTCTTTGTTCGACTAGGCTTAATCTGTGTCTGAGAAACCTGCCCGATATATATTCTAACAATACTTCTCTGTGTAATAGTAGCCTACTGACCGGTGGCTGTCTTGCCATGACTGTTGTTGGGTTTGATGCGGTTGTTGACCTCGTTCCTCCCGTTCTCGGTGAGGATGTTGAGGCTGGTCACCCCGGGGATGATGGGCAGGTGAGCCGGGGGGGTCTGGGCGATGGGGGAGTTACGCCTGTCCAACAGGAATTTACGGTCGTAGATGATCCGGGTCCCTATGATGGAGGAGAGTGATTATTTAGTAACATCATTGACATATTAGTTCCAACCGTTGACTGAAAAGAAATAAGGTGACAACATATGTATTACAAACCTGCTTTAGAGAACTGGTACACCATGTTGTGAATTGCCGATTAATTAGGGCCGATTTCAAGTTATCATAACAACCGGAAATCGGTATTTTTGGACACCAATTTGGCCGATTTTTAAAAATAGTTTTTATTTTACACCTTTATTTAACTAGGCAAGTCAGTTAAGAACACATTCTTATTTTCAATGATGGCCTAGGAACAGGGGGTTAACTGCCTCTTTCAGGGGCAGAACGACAGACTTTTACCTTGTCAGGTCGGGGGATTCAATCTTGCAACCTTACAGTTAACTAGTCCAACGCTCGAACCACCTGATTTAATTTTATTTGTCACATACACATGGTTAGCAGATGTTAATGCGAGTGTAGCGAAATGCTTGTGCTTCTAGTTCCGACAATGCAGTAATAACCAACGAGTAATCTAGCTAACAATTCCAAAACTACTACCTTATACACATAAGTGTAAAGGGATAAAGAATATGTACATAAAGATATATGAATGAGTGATGGTACAGAGCGGCATAGGCAAGATGCAGTAGATGGTATCGAGTACAGTATATACATATGAGATGAGTATGTAAACAAAGTGGCATAGTTTAAAGTGGCTAGTGATACATGTATTACATAAAGATGCAGTAGATGATATAGAGTACAGTATATACGTATACATATGAAATAAATAATGTAAACATTATATTAAGTAGCATTGTCTAAAGTGGCTAGTGATATATTTTACATCAATTCCCATCAATTCCCATTATTAAAGTGGCTGGAGTTGAGTCAGTGTGTTGGCAGCAGCCACTCAATGTTAGTGGTGGCTGTTGAACAGTCTGATGGCCTTGAGATAGAAGCTGTTTTCAGTCTCTCGGTCCCAGCTTTGATGCACCTGTACTGACTTCGCCTTCTGGACGATAGCGGGGTGAACAGGCAGTGGCTTGGGTGGTTGTTGTCCTTGATGATCTTCATGGCCTTCCTGTGACATCGGGTGGTGTAGGTGTCCTGGAGGGCAGGTAGTTTGCCCCCGGTGATGCGTTGTGCAGACCTCACTACCCTCTGGAGAGCCTTACAGTTGTGGGCGGAGCAGTTGTCGTACCAGGCGGTGATACAGCCCGACAGGATGCTCTCGATTGTGCATCTGTAGAAGTTTGTGAGTGCTTTTGGTGACAAGCCGAATTTCTTCAGCCTCCTGAGGTTGAAGAGGCGCTGCTGCGCCTTCTTCACGATGCTGTCTGTGTGGGTGGACCAATTCAGTTTGTCTGTGATGTGTACGCCGAGGAACTTAAAACTTACTACCCTCTCCACTACTGTTCCATCGATGTGGATAGGGAGGTGTTCCCTCTGCTGTTTCCTGAAGTCCACAATCATCTCCTTCGTTTTGTTGACGTTGAGTGTGACGTTATTTTCCTGACACCACACTCCGAGGGCCCTCACCTCCTCCCTGTAGGCCGTCTCGTCGTTGTTGGTAGTCAAGCCTACCACTGTTGTGTTGTCCGCAAACTTGATGATTGAGTTTGAGGCGTGCGTGGCCATGCAGTCGTGGGTGAACAGGGAGTACAGGAGAGGGCTCATAACGCACCCTTGTGGGGCCCCAGTGTTGAGGATCAGTGGGGTGGAGATGTTGTTACCTACCCTCACCACCTGGGGGTGGCCCGTCAGGAAGTCCAGTACCCAGTTGCACAGGGCGGGGTCGAGACCCAGGGTCTCGAGCTTGATGACGAGTTTGGAGGGTACTATGGTGTTAAATGCTGAGCTGTAGTCGATGAACAGCATTCTCACATAGGTATTCCTCTTGTCCAGATGGGTTAGGGCAGTGTGCAGTGTGGTTGAGATTGCATTGTCTAAATGTTTTTAAATATTTTACTCACCTCGTCTGCAGTGAAGGAGAGTCCGCATGTTTTGGTTGCGGGCCGTGTCAGTGGCACTGTATTGTCCTCAAAGTGGGCAAAAAAGTTATTTAGTCTGCCTGGGAGCAAGGCATCCTGGTCCGTGACTGGGCTGGTTTTCTTTTTGTAATCCGTGATTGACTGTAGACCCTGCCACATACCTCTTGTGTCTGAGTCGTTAAATTGCGATTCTACTTTGTCTCTATACTGACGCTTAGCTTGTTTGATTGCCTTGTGGAGGGAATAGCTACACTGTTTGTATTCGGTCATGTTTCCGGTCACCATGCCCTAATTAAAAGCAGTGGTTCGCACTTTCAGTTTCACGCAAATGCTGCCATCAATCCACGGTTTCTGGTTTGGGAATGTTTTAATCGTTGCTATGGGAACGACATCTTCAACGCACGTTCTAATGAACTCGCTCACCGAATCAGCGTATTCATCAATGTTGTTGTTTGACGCAATACGAAACATATCCCAGTCCACGTGATGGAAGCAGTCTTGGAGTGTGGAATCAGCTTGGTCGGACCAGCGTTGAACAAACCTCAGCGTTGGAGCTTCTTGTTTTAGCTTTTGTCTGTAGGCAGGGAGAAACAAAAATGGAGTCGTGGTCAGCTTTTCCGAAAGGAGGGCGGGGCAGGGCCTTATATGCATCGCGGAAGTTAGAATAGCAATGATCCAAGGTTTTACCAGCCCTGGTTGTGCAATCGATATGCTGATACATTTTAGGGAGTCTTGTTTTCAGATTAGCCTTGTTAAAATCCCCAGCTACAATGAATGCAGCCTCAGGATATGTGGATTCCAGTTTGCAAAGAGTCAAATAAAGTTCGTTCAGAGCCATCGATGTGTCTGCTTGGGGGGGAATATATACGGCTGGGATTATAATCGAAGAGAATTCCCTTGGTAGATAATTGCGGTCGACATTTGATTGTGAGGAATTCTAAATCAGGTGAACAGAAGGACTTGAGTTCCTGTATGTTGTTGTGACCACACCACGTCTCGTTAACCATAAAGCATACGCCCCCGCCCCTCTTCTTCCCAGAAAGATGTTTGTTTCTGTCGGCGCGATGCGTGGAGAAACCAGCTGGCTGCACCGACTCCGATAGCGTCTCACCATGGAGCCATGTTTCCGTGAAGCAAAGAACTTTACAGTCCCTGATGTCCCTCTGGAATGCTACCCTTGCTCGGATTTCATCAACCTTGTTGTCAAGAGACTGGACATTGGCGAGTAGAATGCTAGGGAGTGGCGCGCGATGTGCCCGTCTCCGGAGCCTGACCAGAAGACCGCTTCATTTGCCTCTTTTACGGCGTCGTTGTTTTGGGTCGCAGGCTGGGATCCATTCCGTTGTCCTGGGTGGAAGGCAGAACACAGGATCCGCTCCGGGAAAGTCATATTCTTGGTCGTACTGATGGTGAGTTGACGCTGCTCTTATATTCAGTAGTTCTTCTCGACTGTATGTAATGAAACCTAAGATGACCTGGGGTAAAAAAACAAAAAACTGCAGAGTTTCCAGGAACGCGAAGCGAGGCGGCCATCTCTGTCGACGCCGGAATTAGACTGCCTGTTACGCGAATGCAGTAAGCCAAGGTAAGTTGCTAGCTAGCATTAAGCTTATCTTATAAAAAACAATCAATCAATCAATCATAATCACTATTTAACTACACATGGTTGATGATATTACTAGTTTATCTAGCGTGTCCTGCGTTGCATATAATCGATAATCGATGCGGTGCGTATCGTTGCTCCAATGTGTACCCTAACCATAAACATCAATGCCTTTCTTAAAATCAATACACAGAAGTATATATTTTTAAACCTGCATATTTAGATAAAATAAATCCAGGTTAACAGGCAATATTAACCAGGTAAAATTGTGTCACTTCTCTTGCATTCATTGCACGCAGAGTCAGTGTATATGCAACAGTTTGGGCCGCCTAATTTGACAGAATTTAACGTAATTATGACATAACATTGAAGGTTGTGCAATGTAACAGGAATATTTAGACTTATGGATGCCACCCGTTAGATAAAATATGGAACGGTTCCGTATTTCACGGAAAGAATAAACGGCTTGTTTTCGAGATGATAGTTTCGCCATATTAATGACCTAAGGCTCGTATTTCTGTGTGTTATCATGTTATAACTAAGTCTGATTTGATAGAGCAGTCTGACTGAGCGGTGGTAGGCAGCAGCATGCTCGTAAGCATTCATTCAAACAGCACTTTCGTGCGTTTGCCAGCAAATCTTCGGAAGCACGGTGCTGTTTATGACTTCAAGCCTATCAACTCCCGAGATTAGGCTGGTGTAACCGATGTGAAATGGCTAGCTAGTTAGCGGGGTGCGTGCTTATAGCGTTTCAAATGTCACTCGCTCTGAGACTTGGAGTGGTTGTTTCCCTTGCTCTGCATGGGTAACGCTGCTTCGAGGGTTGCTGTTGTCGATGTGTTCCTGGTTCGAGCCCAGGTAGGAGCGAGGAGAAGGACGGAAGCTATACTGTTACACTGGCGATACTAAAGTGCCTATAAGAACATCCAATAGTCAAAGGTTAATGAAATACAAATGGTAGAGAGACATATAGTCTTGTAATTCCTATAATAAACTACAACCTAAAACTTCTTACCTGGGAATATTGAAGACTCATGTTAAAAGGAACCACCAGCTTTCATATGTTCTCATGTTCTGAGCAAGGAATTTAAATGTTAGCTTTCTTACATGGCACATATTGCACTTTTACTTTGTTCTCCAACACTTTTGTATTATTTAAACCAACTTGAACATGTTTCATTATTTATTTGAGGCTAAATGGATTTCATTGACGTATTATATTAAGTTAAAATAAGTGTTCATTCAGTATTGTTGTAATTGTCATTATTACAAATACATTTGTATTTATTTATTATTATTATTTTTTATTTTATTTATTATTATTTTTTTATTTTTTTAAATCGGCCGATTAACCGGTATCTGCTTTTTTTGGTCCTCCAATAATCGGTATCGGAGTTGAGAAATCATAATTGGTCAACCTCTAATATGTTGATTATATCACATCTATAACAGTCATTGTTGTTTTCTTCAATTTACCGTCAATCAACATGCAATAGTGTAGCACTGTGTAGCAGTACAAATACAGGCCAATCAAGGTCAAATTTCATTAATATGTTTTCTTGTTTTGCACATTTCGTCCTGTCATCATTACAATGGTTGATGAGTCACAGAACACAAATACACAAACGCATACATCTGTGAATACAAAGGGCAAGAGCATAAACCGGTTTAGCTCTATATACATTTAAAGACCCATTTTAAACAAAAGATGACGTATGTTATGCACAACACTGCCTTGGCATGGGCGCCTGACTGTCAAAGTGGTGGTGTACAATTATTATTTTTAATTTTTCAGAATTTCCTGCAATCCTACACAGGGGGAATCCGTATTTATGAATAGAACACAACTATTCTACTTAAGTTCTACCACAATAAATGATATTGAACTCCAGTACGCAAATAAATGAAACCTTTTAAAAACACAATGCCAGATTTTTGTTGTTGTTGCAATATACAGTATCTATCTATACACCAATGGTGCACAACAATCCCTAATTTATCATAACCATTACAGATAACAAATCGTACTTGCTAAATTGCTCCATATATATACAGTACAAGTCAAAAGTGTGGACACACCCTATTCATTCCAGGGTTTTTCTTTATTTTTACTATTTTCTACGTTGTAGAATAATAGTGAAGACATCAAAACTATGAAAAAACACATGGAATAATGTAGTAAGCAAAAAAGTGTTAAACAAATCAAAATATATTTTATATTTGAGATTCTACAAAGTAGTCACACTTTACCTTGACAGCTTTGACTGAAACCCATTTTTTTTATTTATCCCTCACGTATGGTCTTTTAAAAACCAAACATGAGAGACATTGTGGTTAAATCTGATTACCCACCAGAGAAAGGGGAAACTTGCTTGGACAAGGTTTCGGAGGGTAATTACAAGTGTGGCCAATGTGCTCAACGCAGCCTCACTTACAAATGTAACTGATTTACCCACCCCGCACAGGACAAAGATTTAATATCAAAGGCCTGATTATCTACATGTCCACCAATGTTATTTACATGTTGAAATGTCCTTGTGGTCTGTCTTACATACGGAAAACCCATAGAAGCCTTAAGACACAGATCACTGAGCACCGCAGCAATATACGGGCAGGTGAGACAAACAATCCGGTTGTTGTTCATACAAGCTGGACATCTTATTAGTTCTCTGAGATACATTGGAAAAGAAATGGCAAAGATGTCACGCAGGGGCGGGGACATTGAGAGGAAACTTCTTCAAAGGGATTCTTTCTGGATCCACAAGCTTAGCACACCCTCCTCTTGGCCTTAACAAGGAGTTTGACTTGAAACCGTTTTTCTAGTTTCAAAATGTCCAAATTATAGTTTTTATTTGATCCTAATTGAATATTGTATGTATATTACTGTAAATATTGATCCCATTCCTTGTGTATGATCATATATTTTAATACATTGAATGTTAATATTGTGAACAACTGTTATACATTTTTTACCTCCTGGAAGGGATGTCACTGAGTACAGCCCCTATATATAGGACCTTTTACCTCCCACCTATATATGGATGCCTGATGAAGACCTAGGCTTTTGTAAGAACCTGGAAAGAGATTTCCAATGCCCTCCTTTTGTGATGAACATGATTTTGATGGCTCTAATTCATGTTCAGTCACATGTTCCCCTCTTAATTTTGTCAAGATAAATGTCTTATTTCAGAAAGAAATTGCATCCTGTATTCTATAATAATTTTAACAATACGTTATTGAGCTCATTTCTGGGGGTGGAAATATTATTTATATTTGAGTTTTTTCCTTTTAAAAAGTCACCAGAACCAAGCTTTTCAGTACTTATACATATTTTGTTTTAACCACAAAGCAGCCACAGTGCACTCACATATAGGGCTCAGCCATGGACTGTTACTTTTGTAACTGAATTAAAACATTTTAACAATGTGACTTAAGTGATTGATGTTGGGAAAATAGATGTAAAAAATGTAGAATGGTGTTAAATGCCTGTGAAGAGCTTGGGGGACAAATTATTTCACAGATTTAATCATGTAACATTAGGCCTACTGATTATTTATCAGTATCTACTTCCAAGCTACCAGATATGCAGTTTTCTACAAAGGTGCAACCTTTGGTAGGCTGATGGAAGGCTACTCTGGGTCAGTGGGAGATCTCAAGTGCATAGTCCTCACTTCTTCCTCAAAACCCACTGGATGAGACAGCCAGAGGTCCATGCCAGCCAACCTCAGGCACATTCTCACAGGGTGTAAAACAAGCCTCACCCAAGGACGCTACACTTGGCGTCACAACCAAGTCCTTAAAAACCTTGCGTCCGCCCTGGAGGACAATCGAGCTGCCACCAACTCCCTACCACCCACAGCAGCATCACACTCCTTACGGACAAACTTTGTCCGCGAAGGGGCTAAACCACCGAAGAGCGGCTCTACACCATTAGAGCGAGACCAGCTGCGCTTGGCCCGCGACTGGAAAATGCTAGCTGACATTGGCTGGAAACGTGCGTTTCCTCCGGAGATCGCAACCACCACCCTAAGACCTGACATGGTGCTCTGGTCCCGTTCACTCAATAAGGTCTTCATCATTGAGCTCACAGTACCCTGGGAAAACTCAGTAGATGAGGCTTATGAGCAAAAACATCTGCGCTATGCTGATCTAGCTGCCGAAGCACGGCATCATGGCTGGAACACAGAAGTCCGACCAGTGGAGGTGGGCTGCAGAGGTTTTGTGGCAACATCTACAACCAGACTGCTTAGAGACCTGGGAATTAAGGGCCAGAGCCAGCGTTCGGCAATCAAAGCTGTATCAGAGGCGGCAGAAGGCAGCAGTCAGTGGCTCTGGATGAAGAGGAAAGACCCCAGCTGGGCCCCGAAGTGAGACGGCCAGGAGGTATGCGGTCAACAATGCTTGACTCAGGGAGGAGGACGCCCCTGCCATGCATAGTCCCATGGGATGTTGGCTATCAACAACAAGGCAACTCCTATGACTAATTGGGAATGGGACGCAATCGTAGGATTGATCACCCTGTCGCTGGCCGCCTTTGGGGAGGGTGTATAGTGTGAAAGGCCGAAACACCCTAGGAACCAGAGGTACACTACTGACGATGCGCTCCCCAAATTTCACCACGCTCACTGTTCATTAACTCTTGGAAGTGCTTGCACAAAGGATAGTAACATCTCATCCTGTGTTCTTGGAATCTTGAGGAGAGTGCACAATTTTGAACTTTAAAATGTATTAATAAACCAATTAGACACATTTTGGCAGCCTTGATGCAACATTTTGAACAGATATGCAATGGTTCATTGAATCGGTCTACAACTTTGTACATACACTGTCATCTAGTGGACAAAATCTAAATTGCGCCTGGGCTGGAATAATACATTATGGCCTTTCTCTTGCATTTCAAAGATGATGGTACAAACAAAACAAAAAACTTTTTTTGTTTGTATTATCTTTTACCAGATCTAATGTGCTACATTTTCCTATATTAAACACATTTCCAAAAACTTCAAAGTGTTTCCTTTCAAATGGTATCAAGAATATGCATATCCTTGCTTCAGGTCCTGAGCTACAGACTGTTAAATTTGGGTATGTCATTTCTGACGAAAATTGAAAAAAAAGGGTCCGATCCTTTTTAAAAATTCTCCCAGAGGCTGTGATACAGCAAAGCCTAATCATACATGCCCGTAATCATTGTGATTCTTACAGGCAAGGTGAAATGACAACATTCGGAGTGCATCGGACATGAAACAATGATACAGCACAACCTAATAGATACAATATTTTATTTTGCAGGTGCCTTTTCGTTTTAAATATCAGTGGTGCAACTACTGCTTTCTAACTGCACTGAACCAAAACAGTGGCGCGCAGGAGGGAAGCACATCTTTCCAGTAGGCAAAACCAGTAGGCGACAGGGGAGCAAAATGCAATCTGTTAATTATTATATAATATATAAAATGGACATGTCTATTTTTAATAGAGACTAGCTCAAAACATGACTAATTATTGAAAATGACTAAATAGAGCATAAATCAATAAATCAGAGGCGACTGGTGGGATGCGCTTTAGGAGGGTGGGCTCAATGTAATGGCAGGAATGCAGGTGCTTCTACACCTGCATTGCTTGCTGTTTGGAGTTTTAGGCTGAGTTTCTGTACAGCACTTTGATATATCAGCTGATGTAAGAAGGCCTATATAAATACATTCGTTTTGAATGGAATATATATTTGATGACTTCCATTCCAGCTATTACAATGAGCACGTCCTCCTATAGCTCCTCCCACCAGCCTCCTCTACAATAAAATTAATCTATTGCATTGTTATGTAGGCAGCCACCATGATTCAGAATCACTGCTGTTGAACACTAACCAATCACATTGCCACGGCAGGGGCAATAATATGCAATTTATAAATTAGTGTTGGTTTTACCTCCCGGAGTGGTCGAAAATAAAGTGCCTCCTGGGGTGGTGCAATAGTCATGAGGTAGCTGCGTTGTATCGTTGATCAACACCGTCCTGGTCGGAATGACCCTGCTCTCGCTAAACTGACGACTGGTAGACGACGACATTTCACCCCCGGTTTAGTGACTGGTCAGACGGTGTTGTAATCTGTAGGTGGTTGATACCTAACCCGACGGACGGTGTAACCCACGGCCTTTTCTCTTTCTCTCTTATCTCTTCCCAAGTCTTTCTTGTGGCTCCTCTCGTCCTCCCAGCCGTCAGCACAGCCCCAGTCCCTCCGCCAGGCAGGAAGAACAACAATACAAGGAGACCGGATATGACGTCGTGGAAGAGTAGCCCCGCTGTCGCCTGGTGGAGCTATTATGCAATGACAAACGATAAAGAATAATCACAGTTTTCAAACAGAGGAAGAGGCAAAGCGAGATGGTTACTCCGAAATATGTCAAAAATATCTCTATGCGTTTCTGGGTTTAAGCAGACCTAAGCTTGTCGCCTGCTGGGACAACGAACTATTTTTACAGTCTTTAGCTGTGTTCGAATACCCATACTAACATACTGTATACTTAATGATTATATAGTACAAGTCAATTTTAGTGTACTGTAAACGAACGGTAACCTTTCAGTTGAGCATACTAGCGCTTCGCCTGTCTATCAGAAGTTGATGCTGTTGCTATACAACCTCTTGCTAGCATATTAACAAATTACTAGCTAGATTTAGGGTGTGTTCGTAAATTCAATCTGGGCTGCCAGGGTTTGCTCTCTGTTTAAATTCAGGGCGTTGTCATATTGTTGCACACTGGATGCTCTGGCCAAGGAGTAGGGATGATCCGAGCAGCGTAGATGAAAGCGACTTCGCAACGGCAGTCAAGCACCCAAGTGAACTTGCTAGCTATTTCCAGACACAAATGAGAGAACACCTCATTCTGACCAGTTTACTCTGCTCAGCAGAGCTGGTTAGGCAGTTTTCATGTTATCCAGAGCATTGGTGACTGTAACGGTGCTGCTGGCAACAATTGAATTACGCTTTTTTGCAGACGTTTACTGACACGGCCACATTCAACTGGTGTTGAGCGTTGGTAAATTCATCAGTTATTCTATGCTATGCCTGCACGAGAGTGCCCTGAAATTGGAGTAGATAGCTAGAGATAATTTACAAACGCACTCAAATGACTATACCACTTAGGTAAACTATGACTGACATCATGAATCAAGTCATTAAAAGTTGGGTAGTTAGATTGCACAAAGTAAATATTCTGGCAAGTTCAATGTATTAGTAGCCAACTAATGTTACGGTAGGTAGCCAACACAACATAATGCTGTAATGATAGGATATATTAGCAAACAAATTGTCAGCCAAGAAAGTGTAACTTATTTGAAAGGTCATTACTTTATTACATTGCTCAACATGTTCTGAACATTTATCATAATTTAAGCAACGGATTTCTATTGCTCTCGTCAGACTTCGGCTGCATATTTTCCACAACTTTCTTCAAATCTGAAACCGTTGTAAAGCCACGCCCATTTTCTGGAGAATTGCATTATGGGCCCTACAAGCACGGAAATAGTGTATTTTTTAAAACTTTTTTATTTTTATTTATTTATTTATAAATTTATTTCATTCATAATACAAAAATCTACTTACATTGTTACATCAAACATGTCTAGCAAACCAAACATAGGTATTAACAATGCTCAAACATACAAAAAATCTAAATAAAAATAAAATACAAAAAAGAAACAATTTAAGTGCAATTTATATTCACTCTGAAAATATCTTATTATAATGATTCATGAAGATGTTATTATTGCTGTTATTCACTGGGTTAGTGTTTTAATAAGATAATTAAATTCAATCAGATTTATTTTTCATTTTGGTGTAGAATTTTGGCATGAGAGGAATATTGACTTTGTTCTTGATATTTTTGACAACAAGGGTAATATTCTCACATATGAACAATTTATAACATTGACAGAGTTTCCAATACCTTTCAGAGAGTTTATTTCTGTGATCAAAGCCATTCCCAGTGGTCTAACTACACTTATGAAAAGTCATCTTAATTTCTAATTTTAATTTTGGGAATGATCACAAAGTTTATCCAGAACTCAGATTGGAAGGTGTGGGCTTACTTGAGAAATCTTGTTGTAATAAATATATAAGACAAATTCTTCATTCACAAAACCAATTTACACCAAGAGGAAAGTTTTTCTGGAACATGCTTATTCCTGACATTGTCTGGAAAAATGTATGGTTGAGGCCTTACAAATACTGTATACCAAACAAAGTTAAGGAAGTGCACTTCAACATTTTACATAAGATATATCCATGTAATCCTATGATTTCCACATTTGTGGCTATTGATGATATCTGCGTTTTCTGTGAAAAAGAAGGTGAGAATCTATCTCACTTGTTCTTTGAATGTAAATTTGTGTCCGAATTTTGGGAAAATCTTGCAAAGTACTCATTTACAATTATGAACACTGCCTATAATTTTAACATAAAATATATAATATGTTACTATTGCAATGATAACAAAACCACTGAAATTATTTTTTATTTTTTTTATTCTTGTTGCCAAATACTTTATACACAAACACGGAAATAGTGTCCATCGCGTGTATACTTCGATTTTGGCGACTCTAGTACGACATCCGGGAACATTTGGCATAATAACTATAGCCATACTATGACTTATAAACATACTACATACTCAATTTATGTCACAAATATTACGGTTAGTATGAGTATTCGAAAACAGTTTATGACAACGACTCCCATTGTTAGGGCGGAGACATGAGCATCTCGTCATTATATATTGATCTCTGCTTCAAACCGTATGGTTTGGAATAATAACTAAGGGCTAATGGAAGAGACCCACTACACGTGTTTAGAAATATATATATATGTTATTTGATGTAGGTTGAGGGATATTTTGCTTTACCGTTAACACGTAGCACATGATCAACTCTAACAAACTATATATAGCAGGACATCGTTTTAGCGGATTGATATCATGATATCTCCCATATTCAAGAAAATGTACAGTAGAATGGATTGTAGACCTGCCTTACATTCAGCTGGTTTGCAAAAACAAGATAAACTCTTAGAATGAACCACAGACAGTATCAGTATGCATACGTAATCTTCAACGCGATATGATTATTCGTTATGCGCAGTTGCTGCACTTTCCAAACTCGGCCTTGAAATGCGCATGTGCAGTGTAGTTCTGGGTGGATTTATTTTGAACACTCAAAGTGCACTAACCATCACCGCAGCTTCGGCAAGAAACCAACACAGATTAAATATGAGCTTCACAGTCGAAGAGAGGGGGAACCCCAATACATTGAGCTATCGTTTGTTTTTCAGTAAGTATGGTTCACTTTTTAATGAACATATTAGTTTAGCTTATTAGCTTGCTATAATCGTGTCCATTGTGGTTCGCCGGTTTGCTACTGGGATCGGGCCCCAACCTCCCACGTGTCACTTTTATTCATTTGCTTTCGCATTGGTTTTATACTCCTATTAATGCTACGTTCAAGTGTAGCTAGATTTCACATATTGCCACCTGGCATCGTGGATTTATAAGTATAGGCGTGTACCATCGCTTGGCCTTTGCCCCAGATTGATTGATTTGAACAGACAAACTAGTAATTGAATGGACCAGTTTTGCCGGTTGGCTGACATATGCTTCTATCGAACTTGCAGTACTTTAACTTGACTTGGTATCAGGATCCAATTAATTCCTATGTTAAGTGTTTATTAAATTAATTCCGCATATGTGGTATTTCTGATATAAACTAGTGTTGGGATACCACTCAAGTTTTTATTTTTATTTATCCGTTATTTTACCAGGTAAGTTGACTGAGAACACTTTCTCATTTGCAGCAACGACCTGGGGAATAGTTACAGGGGAGAGGAGGGGGATGAATGAGCCAATTGTAAACTAAAGTAGCTCTCGAAAACCCAAGTTGGCCAAACTTTCAGCTTCCCTGTCTTGGGTTCTCAGCTGAATGTATCGACCACAGCTGGCTCCTAGCCCTTGATCATGACTATCTGTTCCATACATTACACAAGTCATTGGACGAAGACATCATCTGTATGGGGAGTTTTTTTAAGAGCCCTGATACTTGGTCTGAACATTGACACGTATAGCTTGCAGTATGGTTTTGGAAGCATACGGACCTTATGAAAAATAATAAATACAAAAACAATAGGTTAAATTGATACACACCTTTTATTGGGTTAGTGTTCCCACATAGCCATATCTCCATGTTACAGCGCATGTTTAATGAAGACAGAGGGACCACCTGTGGTAATTAGCAATCTGCGTCTCCGAACACCTGTGTGTAGATGTAGCATAAAGGAAGGCTGCCAGAAACGTGTTGTCACTGGAAAATACTGTCTGCTGCAACTGTGATAAAAGCCGGTTAAAACAGTGTACAATAAGTGTATTTTTAGCCTTTTGAAATTATTTTGATGTGATATGAAATTAAAGCGTTGGAGAGTCGGGACATTGCCCTTGGGCGGCAGACAGCTTCGTGAAATGACTGTATATGTTTAACATTACCATCTGTTGAAAGGGCTACCACACCAGCAATTTAGAGAATTCCGTTTATAAACGGTGTGGGTTACGCCCAGTTTCTAAGATGAGGCTTCAAGAGCTGTCAAAGGTGTTTCTCATTTAACCAGTTAGGCTGAATGTATCCTTGTTGATATTGAATGTGATGTAGCAGTTTTTCATATTTATTGCATACAGTGCAGCCTTTGTGATTAAGCCCTGATGTCTATTACTCTGGGAGTTGCATTATGAATACATGTTATTAATGTGTAAGAGAGGTTGATTACATTTACACCAGAGCCCTTCGTGGGCATGAATTTTAAGCCAGAGCACTACATATGCCGACAACATTCAGGCCCTACCCTGGCCCGAAATCAGAAATAACTTCCTCCATTAGTAAATCCATTAGCTGCTCCTCTCTCTGTCACTCGCTCCCTGTGCACAGGCAGCTTGCTCTGCATGCACTCCGGTCATGGCAGCTCTGACTCGATGAGTAAGTAAAGGAAAGGGGGATACCTAGTCAGTTGTACAACTGAAATGTGTCTTCTGCATTTAACCCAACCCCTCTGAATCAGAGAGGTGCGGGGGGGGGGGGGCTGCCTTAATCGACAACCACGTCTTCAGCGCCCGGGGACCGGTGGGTTAACTGCCTTGCTCAGGGGCAGAGCACAACAGATTTTTACCTTGTCAGCTCGGGGATTCGATCTAGCAACCTTTTGGTTACTGGCCCAACGCTCTAACCACTAGGCTACCAGCCCAAGTGGAGCCATTGCTATGGATGGCCATTTATGTTGACATTCGACAGTGGGTGGACCGGCGGCCATCTTTGTGGTAGTACTTTGTGGTAGTAATTAGAAGTTATCTTTAAATTAAATTGAAATGTTACAATATGCAGAAATCGTGCCGCCATTTCGTGCTTGCTAAAATAATAATAGTTTACCTAATTTCAGTTTGTGACAAAACAGAGTATATTGTAGAGAATCATTGTACCATGTAAACTGCTGTGAAATATATTGTAATGCAGGTCGACCTTCTAGCCCGAGGTCCGGCGCGCTATCGACTGTGCCGCAAAAGCATGCTCGTGCGTCAGAGTCGATTTCCGCGCTTATAAACCCAGGGTCGTTACAATATTTTCCATGAACAAAAATATTGTATTTTCAGCAGTTTGAAGCTGATGTACAAAAATGAAAGTAAGACACAAAAACTAAATTTAAGACCGGGGAGTATAGAAATAAAGCACATAGAACAGACCTACCGCTTCTTAGAATTGTGTTCAATGAGAATGACAGCTCTATAACATTTCGATGTGATTTTGGTCAGACGCCCAAAAAGTTAACATATTGAAACTTTAAATTTTAATGGCGTGCAAGCTAAATTCCAGTGGTCTGAAGGGATAGGTTCATTCTATGAATTCAATTTCCATGATTGAAATGACACCCATCCTGTATTCAAGAGCATGTTGTCTCAACCGATGGCAGGCACAACACAAAAACCTCATGATGTAAGGTAGGGTCTAAGCTACAACGTGCGAAAATGTAAAAAATCTGAGTTTATGCATATTTTAGATAATTGACATTAAAGCTGCTTTGTGCAACGCAGACAAATTCACATAGTTATAGGTCTGTCATTATCATTGGAAGCAAGTTTAAGAAGTGGTTTGGTAAGTGTACCTATAAAGCCCACGCACCCATTATGCCCACTTACATCGGTACCCATTAAGCCTCGCTCTGGCTTTTCACATATCTTTGTAAGTAAAGTCATAAAACTTAAAATGACAGATTCATATTTCATTTTATTGTCCACTTTAAAAAATAAAAAAAGACAATTAGGGCTGTATACATTAAATGTCTAAACTAAGATTTTGGTGAGCTTAATCGGTACACTTATGCTAGCTCTGTTCTATGTGTGCTATTTCTATGCTTCCTGTTCTTAAGTTTCATTTTTGCATCTTTTGGTTTTGTAAACTTTTAAAATGTATTTAACCTTTATTTAACTACGCAAGTCACTAGCTTCAAAATCCAATATTTTTGGTTGTTGAAAATATTGCCTAATTTCAGTTTATGTGAAAAAACAAGCAGAGCTATTTCTGTATATTGCACCTTTTTGTAAAGGTAAAAAAAAAAAAATAATTCTATACATGTTTGCCCATGGAAGAAGTGGTCTGAAAGTTACTATTTGGACCTGAATACCAAAACATTCAGGAGATAAGAGCTGCTCAAAGTTGACCCATTTTGCATACCCCACCATGAGTACATTCACGTCTTCATCACTGGAAAAGATAAAACGGTTGAGATTTGATATCATTGAAAAGTTAAAAATAGGATTGCCAAACTATTTTTTTACTTTTTTTTTCAAGAAATTATAAAATAGTTTGACAACTCTGTTTTTAAGCATTTCAATTATATAAAACTCAACCGTTTTATCTTTTTCAGTGAAGAAGACGTGAATGCACTCATGGTGGGGTATGCAAAATGGGTCAACTTTGATCGTCTCTATCTCCTGAATGTTTTGGTATTGAGATCCAGTCACTTTCAGACCACTTCTTCCATGGGCAAACATGTATAGAAATGTTTTTGTTTAAATTAAAAGGGATGCAGTCC
Source organism: Oncorhynchus masou masou (assembly GCF_036934945.1). Lineage (NCBI taxonomy): Eukaryota > Metazoa > Chordata > Actinopteri > Salmoniformes > Salmonidae > Oncorhynchus > Oncorhynchus masou. The sequence goes on from NC_088234.1 coordinate 61,354,074, forward strand.
AAGTGATTGAATTCATATAGATTAATTTACTTGTATGTTATTGTCTGTTATCTGTAGAAAATTCTGATGGAAAGTATGTCTCCCCATTCCATGACATACCCATGTACGCTGATGAGAGCCAGGTAAAGTATGTCACCTTTATCCCGCTACAACACCCCATTACACAATAACACACCCTGAATGTAGATGGGATATCTATTCAACTGTTTCTTTATAGGGAGACACCCACTAAGTTTAACTTTTGATTCCATGGTGAAACCTTGTGGTCAGAATAGCTTTAATGTATTATGTGTGTGGGAGAGTAGGAGTAGCACTAGCAAGGTCATAGTCTGTTTGTCAAAGCAATGGTCTTTACCCCTCCAACACTGAACTCTTCAATCATTATGCAGTAATTCTGGATTTCCTGTTATCTTATCTCACTGGAATAATATATCCCAGTTGGATGGCCTTTCGTTTCCTTCAACTCATCCATAGTCATAAATACATTATAACTGGGTATATTGGTATTATGATACACTACACTACCGGTCAAATGTTTTAGAACACCTACTCATTCAAGGGTTTTTCTTAATTCTTCTTATTTTCTACATTGTAGAATAATGGTAAAGACATCAAAACTATGAAATAACACATATGTAAACATGTAATAACCAAAAAAATCTAAATGTATTTTATATTTGAGATTCTTCAAATAGCCCCCCTTTGCCTTGATGACAGCTTTATACACTATTGGCATTCTCTCAACCAGCTTCATTATGTAGTCACCTGGAATGCATTTCAATTAACTGGTGTGCCTTCTTAAAAGTTAATTTGTGGAATTTCTTTCCTTCTTAATGCATTTGAGTCAATCAGTTGTGTTGTGACAATGTAGGGGGTTTACAGAAGTCCATACTAAGAACAGCTCAAATAAGCAAAGAGAAACGACAGTCCATCATTACTTTAAGACATGAAGGTCAGTCAATATGGAAAAAACCATCAAGCGCCATGATGAAACTGGCTCTCATGAGGACCGCCACGGGAATGGAAGACCAAGAGTTACCTCTGCTGCAGAGGATAAGTTCATTAGATTTACCAGCCTCAGAAATTGCAGCCCAAATAAATGCTTCACGGAGTTCAAGAAACAAACACATCTCAATATCAACTGTTCAGAGGAGACTGTGTGAATCAGGCCTTCATGGTCAAATTGCTGCAAAGAAACCACTACTAAAGGAAACTAATAATAAGAAGAGACTTGCTTGGGCCAAGAAACATGAGCAATGGACATTGGACCGGTGGAAATTTGTCCTTTGATCTGGAGTCCAATTGGAGATCTTTGGTTCCAACCGCCGTGTATTTGTGAGACACGGTGGGGGTGAACAGATGATCTCTGCATATGTATTTCCCACCATAAAGCATGGAGGGGGGGGGGGGGGGTGTTGTGGGGGTGCTTTGCTGGTGACACTGTTTGTGATTTATTTAGAATTCAAGGCACACTTTAACCAGCATGGCTACCACAGCATTCTGCAGCGATAAGCCATCCCATCTGGTTTAGGACTATCATTTGTTTTTCAACAGGACAATGACCCACCCCACCCCACCTCCTCAACCCAATTGAGATGGTTTGGGATGAGTTGGACTGCAGAATGAAGGAAAAGCAGCCAACAAGTGCTCAGCATCTGTGGGAACTTCTTCATAACTGTAAAAGCATTCCAGGTGAAGCTGGTTGAGAGAATGCCAAGATTGTGCAAAGCTATCATCAAGGCAAAGGGTGGCTATTTGAATAATCTCAAATATAACATATATTTTGATTTGTTTAACACTTTTTTTGGATCCTACATGATTCCATATGTGTTATTTCATAGTTTTGATGTCTTCACTATTATTCTGCAATGTAGAAAATAGTAAAAATAAAGAAAAACACTTGAATGAGTAGGTGTTCTAAAGCTTTTGACAGGTAGTGTGTATATACTTTTGTGTATATAAATATATTACACAAAAGTATATATGTATGTGTATATATACAATATGTGTGTGTGTATGTCCGGTTACTAGTTAAGAATTTGTTCTTAACTGACTTGCCTAGTTACGTAAAGGTAAAAAAAAAATGTATATGTGAACACCCCTTCAAATTAGTGGATTCGGCTATTTCAGCCACACCGTTGCTGACAGGTGTATAAAATCGAGCACATAGCTATGCAAACTCCATAGGAAATAATTTGGATTAGAATGTTCCTTACTGAAGAGCTCAGTGACTTCCAACATGGCACCGTCATAGGATGCCACCTTCACAACAAGTCATTTAGTCTAATTTTTGCCCTGCTAGAGCAGCCCCGTTCAACTGTAAGTGCTGTAATTGTGAAATGGAAACGTCTAGGAGCAACAATGGCTCAGATACAAAGTGGTAGGACACACAAGCTCACAGAACGGGACCGCCAAGTGCTGAAGTGCATTAAAATCACCTGTTCTCGTTTGCAACACTCACTACCGAGTTCCAACGTCAGCACAATAACTATTTGTCGGGAGATTCATGAAATGGGTTTCCATGGACGAGCAGCCGCACACAAGCCTAAGATCACCATGCGCAATGCCAAGCATTGGCTGGAGTGGTGTAAAGCTCGCAGCCATTGAACTCTGGAGCAGTGGAAACGCATTCTCTGGAGTGATGAATCACGCTGCACAATCTGGCAGTCCAAAGGACGAGTTTGGGTTTGGTCAGATGCCAGGAGAACGCTACCTGCCCCAATGCATAGTGCCAACTAAAGTTTGGTGGAGAAGGAATAATGGTCTGGGGCTGTTTTTCATGGTTTGGGCCCCTTAGTTCCAGTGAAGGGAAATCTTAATGCTACAGCATACAATGACATTCTAGACGATTCTGTGCTTCCAACTTTGTGGCAACAGTTTGGGGAAGGCCCTTTCCTGTTTCAGCATGACAATGCCCCCATGCACAAAGCGAGGTCCATACAGAAATGGTTTGTTGAAATCTGTTTAGAAGAACTTAACTGGCCTGCACAGAGCCCTGACCTAAACCACATTAAACTCCTTTGGGAGGAACTGGAACTGTGAGCCAGGCCTAATCGCCCATCATTGGTGCCCGGCCTCTAATGCTCTTGTGGGTGAATGGAAGCAAGTCCCTGCAGAAATGTTCTAACATCTGGTGGAAAGCCTTCCCAGAAGAGTGGAGGCTGTTCTAGCAGCAAAAGCAAAGGGGGGACCAACTGATTTTGGAATGAGATGTAGTGTGTGACACAGGCATACAAAAAAGCAGAATGATTTATTGCTTTCTTCTCTTTCAGAACATTTTCCACGTGGTTGTTGAAGTACCAAGATGGACCAACTCAAAGATGGAGGTAGGTTCACCTTGATTGATTTAATGAGCCAGTTTTTAAAAATACACAGTATGTGAAAAACGTGACTGGCATACCACAATAGTCAGTGGCATATTTCCATGTGCAGGGTGCAGAAACAACCTTGTTGTGTGTACTAGGGTGGGGCTCAATTCGAATTGAATGCAGTCAATTCAGGAAGTGATTTCAATTTTAAATTTAGATTTAAAAAAAACTTTTACAACTTTTTTGTTTATTGTGGAGTCGTTGAAAATAAATGCCCTTTTTTCAATTAGAATTATTGGTTACTTCCTGATTTGACTGCCTTCATTTCGAATTGAGCCTAACTCTGGTGTGTATGTTGTGCTCTTGGCCATGTGGAGATCCTTCTCCTGCTAACATTACCTTTACAGTAATATACCAGGTCTTAGTCTATAAGCCTAATATAATAATGCAAACCTACTTACCTGTATCCATTTGTCACTAACAACTCAGCCTTTATTTAGCCAGATTAGTCTGGCTTTTACGATCTAGGGCCGGTTTCCTGGATCCCGATTAGGCCTTGTCCATTAGCTTTTTAGTTAATTCAATAGAGATTCTCCATTGAGCATGCGTTTGAAAAATCCTCGACGAAGCTTAATCTTTGTCTGGGAATCTGACCCCTGGCTAGTCAAGAGGTAAGCAAAATAAGGCATCAAATTTATTTCATAAAGACCTTTTTACATCAGCCGTCACAATGTGCAGTCCAACTACCTCATCCCCATACTGTATTTATTTATTTATCTTGCTCCTTTGCACCCCAGTATCTCTACTTGCACATTCATCTTCTGCACATCTACCATTCCAGTGTTTAATTGCTATATTATTACTTCGCCAGCATGGCCTATTTATTGCCTTACCTCCCTTATCCTCATTTGCACTCACTGTATAGACGTTCTACTGTATTATTGACTGTATGTTTGTTTATTCCATGTGTAACTCTGTGTTGTATGTGTCAAACTGCTTTGCTTTATCTTGGCCAGGTCGCAGTTGTAAATGAGAACTTGTTCTCAACTAGCCTACCAGGTTAAATAAAGGTGAAATAAAATACATAAAATGTGCTTTACAGATACCCAGCCTAAAAGATAGCAAGCAATGCAGAGGTAGAAACACAGTCTAGAAGGCAGGGACCTGGGAAGAAACCTGGAGAGGAACCAGGCTCTGAGGGGTGGCCAGTCTTATTCCGGCTGTACTGGGTGGAGATTTAAGAGTACGTGTGTCCATTAGGGACAGATTGTTTTTCAAGACGATGGAAGCACATTTAATAATGTTTGGCTTTGCTGCTTCCAGATTGCGACCAAAGACCCCCTGAATCCGATCAAGCAGGATGTGAAGAAGGGGAACTTGCGTTATGTCGCCAACGTTTTCCCCCACAAAGGCTACATCTGGAACTATGGAGCAATACCTCAGGTCAGACAGTCACTAACCTGCCACCAGACAGTCAGTAACCTGCCACCAGACAGTCAGTAACCTGCCACCAGACAGTCAGTAACCTGCCACCAGACAGTCAGTAACCTGCCACCAGACAGTCAGTAACCTGCCACCAGACAGTCAGTAACCTGCCACCAGACAGTCAGTAACCTGCCACCAGACAGTCAGTAACCTGCCACCAGACAGTCACTAACCTGCCACCAGACAGTCACTAACCTGCCACCTTCACAGTCACTAACCTGCCACCAGACAGTCACTAACCTGCCACCAGACAGTCACTAACCTGCCACCAGACAGTCACTAACCTGCCACCAGACAGTCACTAACCTGCCACCAGACAGTCACTAACCTGCCACCAGACAGTCACTAACCTGCCACCTTCACAGTCACTAACCTGCCACCAGACAGTTACTAACCTGCCACCAGACAGTCACTAACCTGCCACCAGACAGTCACTAACCTGCCACCAGACAGTCACTAACCTGCCACCAGACAGTCACTAACCTGCCACCTTCACAGTCACTAACCTGCCACCTTCACAGTCACTAACCTGCCACCTTCACAGTCACTAACCTGCCACCAGACGGTCACTAACCTGCCACCAGACAGTCACTAACCTGCCACCAGACAGTCACTAACCTGCCACCAGACAGTCACTAACCTGCCACCAGACAGTCACTAACCTGCCACCAGACAGTCACTAACCTGCCACCTTCACAGTCACTAACCTGCCACCTTCACAGTCACTAACCTGCCACCAGACGGTCACTAACCTGCCACCAGACGGTCACTAACCTGCCACCAGACGGTCACTAACCTGCCACCAGACGGTCACTAACCTGGTATCAAGCTACATATGGTCTGACAATGTAGACTACGCTATCCGTGTCTAACTGAATTCATTGATCACCTAGAACTGAGTTGGCATTGATTTCCTATTTCTCTGTAGTGGTATGAACTAAGTATCTCAATCTTTTTTTGACAGTGATATTTCTCTTTCTTGATAGACATGGGAGGACCCCGGGCACAAAGATGGAGACACTGGCTGCTGTGGTGACAACGACCCAATTGACGTCTGTGAAATCGGTACCAAGGTACAGCACTTGTTCTTTATCCTACAACCATTAAACCTTTAGAGCTGATCTGGTTTATTCCATTCACTCTCTGACATTCTTACTTGCTTGAGGTGTCATTCAAAGCAGCTTTTTGTCACCAAAGCAAAGTGTCCAATTTTGAAAAGTATGTTGTTAACAATTTGGCTGTTTTGTTACTACATCAGCTGTCTGTAGTGAATTTGTGGTGTGAGCTTCATGTGTGGGTGTCTGATGAAATGAACTTTCCTCAGGCATGTGACCTGTATTTGACATACTATCATTGAAATTGACCCCATACCAATATCCTACTTCTCTATGTTGTCCTGATCACATCCCTGTCTCCTGTCCAGGTGTGTTCGCGTGGTGAAGTGATCAAGGTGAAGGTACTGGGGGTTTTGGCCATGATCGACGAGGGGGAGACTGACTGGAAAGTCATGGCCATCAACGTGGAGGACCCTGAAGCTAAGGACCTGAACGGTAAACACTGGAGGAGCTGGATGTGGGCTAAACTGACAATCCCTAATACAACAGGCCATTCCTTAATGCTGCCCATTGGTCCAGTCACTGCAAGTAGTAGTACTAGAATATGATTGCTCAAGTGAAGAATACAATGATTGAACTATTGTTTTCCCAGGTGTGTGTGTGTGTGTGTCTATTCCTATTGCCACAGTCATCCTCTCACCTGTCTCCTTATCCTGTGTACCTCAGACATCAGTGACATCCAGAGGCTGAAGCCAGGTTACTTGGAGGCCACGGTGGACTGGTTCAGGAGGTACAAGGTACCAGACGGGAAACCAGAGAACCAGTTCGCCTTCAACGGAGCGTTCAAAGACAAGGTATCCATCTTGTATTCCCTACTGTTAGGTTCTAATTTTGAGTAAATAACTCACGGACACTAGAGAAGCTTAACCAAGTTGAATTCTTCCCAAAGGGTCGATACGGCTGTAATTCTGACACAGACATGGCTTCCCCTGTGGTAGTATTCATAGCCCACTTTGGGTGGAGTCTCCTCCTTATCTCTAAACATTGCATCATTATTGCAGAGTAGGGAGCTACGTCATATGAGCCTTCAGTGGATTCTCCCCTTATCAGTTCTGCCACATGCAATCATTTCCCTGCACTCAACACATTCCAGGCTTAGTTGCACACACTATGTACCTTCCTCCTATAACCCTTAACTTCTGATGTAGACCCTCTGAATCTCAGCACTCCATCAGTGACATGAATAAGTATATTTCCTATTCTCAGAACCCAACAATACAGTGTCAGCCCAGTCTGAGGCAGAGTGGTCCATGTTGCTGTTGCATTAAGCATGGTATTGCCAGAGCCTCATGTTCCAGTATCTTCGTCCACACTCATCAAGATCATTTTCATTCTGTTTACTTTGTAGCACATCATTTGCACCACACATCTAAAACAGCTTTTTCAATCTAGGTACATGGATAGCAGTTTAGCCTGTATGGATAGCAGTTTAGCCTGTATGGATAGCAGTTTAGCCTGTATGGATAGCAGTTTAGCCTGTATGGATAGCAGTTTAGCCTGTATGGATAGCAGTTTAGCCTGTATGCCAGTCTGTTTCTGCATTAGCCATCGTGTTGTTATGCCTTCGTAGCCTTGTAGCAATGCAGTGTTGTTGAATGCCGAAATGGTGTGGTACCCAGGGTCGATTGCATTGCCCAAATAGAGGGCTGACATTTCAAATCAAAGTTTTATTTGTTACGTGCGCCGAATACAACAGGTTCACCTTACAGTGAAATGCTTACTTACAGGCTCTAACCAATAGTGCAAAAACGGGTATTAGGTGAACAATCGGTAGGTAAATAAATAAATAAAACAACAGTAAAAAGACAGGTTATATACAGTAGCGAGGCTATATACAGACACCGGTTAGTCAGGCTGATTGAGGTAGTATGTACATGTAGATATGATTAAAGTGACTATGCATATATGATGAACAGAGAGTAGCACTAGCGTTGCAAGACCCACAAGGTGATATTATCCTGTTGCAACATATTATGCCCCTGTGTTCAGTGAAGTTCAATAGTAACTAGTAAGGAAATTGGGTTTAAAGTGATCGGCTCAGCATAATACAGAAATACGAAGGGTTGGTTTCCTTGACCCAGATTCAGCCTAGTCCTGGACTAAAACACTCACAATTGAGATTCTCCATTGAGTTTGCATTTTAGTCAGGGACTAGGCTTAGTCTGTGTCCAGGAAACTTCCCCCAAACTGTATGTTTCCTTACCCTGACAACAGCCTCTGCTCGGTCTGTATGTTTCCCTGTCAGGACTTTGCCATTGAGACAATCAAGAACACCCATGGCTTCTGGAAGGCACTTATCTCTGAAAAGACCAATGCTGTAGGACTCAACTGGTGAGGAGAGAACACAATGTACAATCCTTTTAAAGTACAGTACCTCTAAAACTGGTGTTTATTACAGTCCCATCATTTTAATATAATTACTGTGAAGTCATTCTTAAAGGCCCTATCTGTAATTCTAACATGTAAACCCTGACGCTTAATTTGTGAAATTTGATTTGACTTATGTATGAGTACAGCAACAAGCAAAAACTTGTTTGAATCTGTGTTGGTCAATTTCTTCAACAGATGATCAGGTCTATATAATTATCAAACATACATTAGTAATGGAAAGGAAACACAGATTCTTTGTTTAAGTATTAAAATTCTCCTTTCGTAATACAATTGTAGGCAGAAGTTGGTACAGAGTACAGTATATGGTAGCTCTCCCCAGGTTCTGCATAATGTCTAAGACATCCTGTAACTCATATAGCCTCTCCCAGTCCTCCTTGTGTGAGTTTCCCTGGCAACAACATTTTAATAATCTAACCTCCCCCTGACAGCAGCAACCATCTTGTCAGCAATTAAAAGCTCAGAAGTGTTTGACCGAAACTTGACCTTTCATCACAAGTATAGGGTCATAACAAGGTGAACGAGTCCAAGCATCTTCTGACAGGTGGCTATTTTCATCAGGCCTGCGGCAGCCTTGTGTTCTCGGAACACCAGTCATATTCTCAGAACCTCAGACAGCCACGGTGGGGCCCACAGACAGGTGGCTGTTTTCATCAGGCCTGCGGCAGCCTTGTGTTCTCGGAACACCAGTCATATTCTCAGAACCTCAGACAGCCACGGTGGGGCCCACAGACAGGTGGCTGTTTTCATCAGGCCTGCGGCAGCCTTGTGTTCTCGGAACACCAGTCATATTCTCAGAACCTCAGACAGGTGGGGCCCAGACAGGTGGCTGTTTTCATCAGGCCTGCGGCAGCCTTGTGTTCTCGGAACACCAGTCATATTCTCAGAACCTCAGACAGCCACGGTGGGGCCCAGACAGGAGGAGTATGAACGTAGGCGGTTTCTGCCTTCTGATAGTGTGAAGGGCACCACTCAAAACAGGTGTTAATACACACACAGGTCTCCTAGAACAGGAGACCTTACAGTTTATCATAACAATTTATTAACCCTTTAAAAGGTATGAGGCCTTGGTTTAACCCCTTCATCTGAATACAGTATTAGAGTATTCATTCATATCTGACTGATGTTTCCTCCCATCCTGCAGTAAAAACACGTGCGTGTCGGCGGATGACAGCCCCTTCTACTGCTCTACGGACGAGGCCAAGGCTGTTGTAGGCAGGGTCAGTACTTCCTGCTTCTTTATGACTATGTTCTAGAACTTCAGGGTCAGCTCAGAACTGTCTCCTTTTATATGCTGTGCTCTTAATTACTGCGGTCAGTACTGCGGTTAGTACTACGGTCTGTAGCTATTCAAATAAAATAGAGCAAATCAAGGATGAAAGTCGCTTCTGTTGGTGGGGTCAGCACTTCAAATCAAAATGAGCAATTCAAAGTGCATGGCAGGGTTTGTAATATTCTACACATACATGCTTCCTACAAACCTCGTCAAACTTGTCAAACATGTCTGGCATACATCTTTACACTTTGCTCAGTCAGACCATCCAATTATGTATTTATTCTTGCTTGTATTTGTTTTTTGTTTATTAGACAAGTCCTTGTGGAACTGAAAATCATATCCCATGCTCAGGTAAGTCTCTGAAAATAATTTTTACCTTAAGATTGTGAAAAGTAAGTCCCTGCCTTGACTATCAGATGGTTAATTGACGTATTGTAAAAATTCCACTTTTATGACCAACCTGGAATGATAAGGAAGGATTCCAATGGTCGTGTACACATATTTCCTTTTAGGACAGTCAATTCCATTGCTATTCAGGAAGTAAGCTAAGATTCCAATTACAGTTTTCCTCAGTGGGGATAATTGCAATTTCAGTTTACTGCCTGAATCGAAATGGAATTGACCCTGTACACATCTAATGTGATTATAATTTTTTTTGCTTTTCTATTTCCAGTGGATAAGTGGTTCTACTATGAGAAGAAGTAACTGTAAAGGAGACTCAACGGACCAGAAGTGTCTCATCTGTTTAGCTAGCATACTTGAAGATAATAGTCCATGTTTGTGGGTGTGACTGAGAAAAAATAGACCATCTTCTCCACACTCGGAAGATGAGAGGAGATAGAAGGACAAAGAGTAATGAAATCATGTCTTAGGAAATGCATTTTCCATGTTATTTAACAAAGGTCTCATTGGAGATGTGCTGTCCAACAGTTGGCACTGGTAGTGTGCTAGCTATAGCTACTCATGCACTGTATGCCAGGATCATCTCAATCGCCTTTTATTAAAAGCTTTTTCTGTTGAAAGAAATGTCTGATCATTTTGTTTAATTTCAATGTTTTATTTGGGTCTTTGTTGACAACATTTTGTAGAAAGTTCTAGTCTTATTACCCAGCTGACATATTATGTAGAAGAGGGTTGATTTGGTTACACTTTGCTAGAACAGTCGCATGCTGTACTGTTTTTTAAATACATAATACTGCCACCTAGCGGCAATTTTCTATAACACAGCGGGCTTCCGAATGATGTAATTCCCTGTATGGTTGTGCGTGCGACCATAAATTCTCATTCGAGATGGCATGTGTATTTTTCTATTTGAAAAATATCAACTGTGTTTGGATTCGAGATTGAGTTCTTTGTCTCAGAATCTAATTACAGAAACGTATGGGATCGTATTTTGACACGTGATTCCCCCCCCCCCCCCAGTTCTTACGCATTTCCGGTGAACTGTCAAATTTCGACCTGTCATCCACGGAGAAAGCCTGGACCAAAAGTAACAGTACGGAGTGTTAGAACCACTGACACAAGGTATGTTGTTGAAATGTTTACCTTCAGTAGTTACATGAAAATCATTATCTAGTAGATATGTGTTTATCATAAAATCAGGCTAGCATGTTTTTAGTTTGATCGTTTGGGAGTGGGCTGTAATAATTGCGAACTATTCAGCCTAGCCTACTCGGTTTGTTGTTTAACTTCATATTGCTGTTTAATTCAGCAACTCTGTTGCAACTTTTCAGTCACAGACCGAATTGCAATATGGTGTCAACAACAGTATAGCTAGGATACTATGTAATTAGCCAGTTCCATTGTAACAATTTCAGTTAAAATGTATAGCTCGTCTTTAGTCAATAAAACTACCAATCTTACTAAATAACCGTATATTTTATCATAGCTGAGCAGCTATAGGTTAACTCTTGTATTCGTTTTTGCATTCCTGTAAGGTTACTTTTATAATATTCACACAGCAAGTTAGTAGACACCGTCAAGAAAGTGACAGGTGCTCCATGACAGCCCCGGACGTGTCAAATGTCATCTGTAGCCACAACTTGTTCATAAAAATAGTCTGAGTACTATGATCAGTTTAGAGGTCTTCTCGGGTCCAAAAAGTGGCACAACAACTGGGAGCAGTTTGCACATACCAAAGAGGTAATCCGGGGTTGGGAAAACAAGTTTGAACAATTGAGCTTCAGTATTGGAGGTTAAATAGCCATGACTAGGTCTATTGCGCTGTGTGATGTGATTTTTCACGACAAAATTGTATTTTATCACGTGTGTGGAGGGTATTCTCTGTTACACTTATTTCATACTCATTCCTTTCAATCTGTTACCCAGATTTTAGCAGAGATGCATATTTATTTTCCTGACAAAAAGAACCACCAGACAGCTCAAGACGTGTGCTGAGATATGTAAAAAAAAATGCATATTTTTTTTCTGCATAGAATTACTCATAATGATCATGCCTCTAGAGTGCAGGAAAAAGCTGTTTCAGGTGTTTAAAACCTCTAACCATTCTGTTTCAGGTGAAGACATCAGACATGTCCTTTATATTTAACTGGATCTACAGAGGCCTCAGTGGTGTGCTGCAGTTACTAGGTACAGTTAAAATGTAAACCATTAAATCATTAAAACTAACTACTGGAGAAAAATGAATTACTTACTGAAGATTGAGACTTTATTTCTAGGTGTACCTGTATTTTGACCCTCACGCTCTACCAATAACTGCATTTCATAATATGGTCAGATCAGGTATTCAATCCCGTGTCATATTTTCATCAGCATATTTTACTTACATTACATCTGGTGGTAAATAAACTGTGTCTATTCTTGTCTCTCCCTCTAGGTTTATATAAGAAGTCTGGGAAACTGGTGTTCCTTGGTTTGGACAATGCTGGGAAAACAACGCTACTGCACATGCTCAGAGATGACCGACTGGGACAGCATGTGCCAACACTACACCCCAGTAAGACATGGAGGATGTTCAGACACCTTGCTCACTTACTTCTGGCTGTCTGTTGTTGTCTTAAGTGCGCTCATCCAATGACCCTTATCTGGTGGTTCCTCAGCTAGTCTATTTGTCTGCCTCTGTCCCACAGCATCAGAAGAGCTGACCATTGCTGGGATGACATTCACAACATTTGATCTTGGTGGTCACACACAAGGTACACATTAGAACTCAAACTGTATGCACACTGTGCTTTCTCTAATGGTTAAGTCTTGAAACCTTCAGGTGATACTGAGGCTTAAGTGGCAGTGATAGGTCACTTGTGAACAATGAAACTGCTTTGATTTTCACTCGCAGCCAGGAGAATCTGGAAGAACTACCTCCCAGCTATAAACGGTATAGTCTACATGGTGGATTCGGCAGACCATGAGAGACTACAAGAAGCCAAAATTGAACTGGATGTACGTAAGTCATCGCCGCCCCCCCCGCAAAAAAAAAAGTAGTAATTTTTTTCCCATACACACTAAAACTGGCCCATGAGGCACAATGATCCAAACCTGTAACTCATTTAGCATAACTATACACCAAATCTGCAATACTACTGGCACGTTTTGCTTTACACTCAGATTGCAATTCTATAACAAATATTTGGCCAAACACAACACACAATTCTCTACCTTTGGCACAATCTTCACAAATAAAATATATTGTGTGCAAATGAAAAGCAACACTGTTCAACAAGCTACGGTAAATTACCAATTGATCACATTCACTCTTAACATGTGCAAACACTAAATGTTCACTTTGCAATCAGACCTTTTGGTATGGATAAAAAGTCCACAGGTGAGTACTCCTGTGTTTGGAGAATAATGGATGCAAACTTGGCAGAGAGAGGTAGAGGTGGAGGAAGACTAAGAACATGGAGAGTAATATCTGATGAAATTCTGGCGACTGGTGGACCATGTAGTCGACTATGGTATGACGTTGAGAGAGGCTGGGCAGAGAGTGCAGCCCAATCTGAGCCGTTTCACCCGTAGCATCCATCATCTGGATCATTCCAAAATGAGAATAGGTACAGTATGTACTGCAGACATTGGCTCTACTACTTTCACTACTTGACAGTAGTACAACATAAAGCACAGTGAAGACTGTCGATTCCAATACACACTAAGGGGAAGCAAAGTAAATGTTTCATGTATTACTGTATGTATGAAATTGGGAGCAATACTACTTTGTAACATGTTTATTGTATACTGTTACTGTAGTGTTTACTGTACTGTATGCAATTTTGTTTTTGTAGAACTGAAAGACGACCACCACGTTGGTAGAACGCGTCTATTTACAGACTAAAAGGAGGCTTTCATTGTGCAAATGGTAGTTGAAAATAATGCCATAAGACTGTGGGAAATCCAACAACAGATTATTGAAAACCCTGTCATCTTTCATAACATCAGAGTGAGCTTATCAACCATAGCCCGTATCCTGCATTTGTGTTCCTTTCTTCTTTGAGTAAACACAAACGATAACAGTATAACTACAAAAACTTTACACTGAAATAGGTTCTGATAGTACTGCTTTGAATATGTCACATTGGTGTGATCTTGGTTGTCACAAAATTAGATTAATTTGATGTGTGTGTGTGTCTCATTTGTATGTAGAGTTTCATTTTGAGCAGGGAGTACATGAGTTTGATTGCGGTGTTTCATTTTGCAAGAGGTCTGGGGTTTGGAGAAGATGGCTATCTGTTTTGTGGTTAGAGTTTTGTGCACCTGAGATTTAGTTTCAGCAAACTTGTGTTAACCATTGGGAAAAAACTATAAATAAGCAGCCTATCCTACACCCAGTAGATATTGTATGGCTAAATGCTAACCAATACACCATTGCTTTTCACTGATGAGCGGGGCATTAAACTGGCACTCTACATTCTTTTTCCAGGCGCTGTTAACAGACGACACCATCTCCAACGTGCCTGTACTTATCCTGGGGAATAAGATCGACCGTCCAGAGGCCATCAGTGAAGACGCACTCAGGGGGATGTTCGGGCTCATTGGACACACTACTGGAAAGGTAGGGAGGAGAGCAGGTCGATGGTTGTCACAATTCTTGCCCTGGAGGCAGAACTGAGACATTTCTGCTAGATGGCCCAGCTGCAAAGTCAAAATTGGCAACGTGGTAAAAATTAATGACAAAAAAAAGGGCTTTCTAGTCTTAATTTAAGGTTAGGATTAGGTTTGATTTCTTTGTGGCTGTGATAGCTAGTGATGACTCTGCAGAGCTGCCTCCAGATCAAGGTTCATTACAATAAATGCCAACCTGCAGGAGGAGAGAGGCTTACTGTTAAATGCACCCCACATGGTTTACCCTCTAAAGCAGCAGCCTCCAGAGAAACTGACATCTGATGAAACCAATTCAAGGTGTTGGCCTACAGAGATAGGCAGAGGGGTCTAGTCTTGACAATGACTAGATTGGGATGACAAATGTATATTTAAAGTACAGTTAGCATCCACTTGATTATGGTAGTTTTTTATGCTAACTCTGTAGTCTCGCCTTCACTGCAACACAAAGGAAAAGGTTGGAATGGAGGTTCATCTTTACTTGTCTCTTCTGTCTGCGTGTGTATCTCTGTTCAGGGTAATGTGTCACTGAAGGAGCTGAACCTGAGGCCCATGGAGATCTTCATGTGCAGTGTTCTGAAGAGACAGGGATATGGAGATGGTTTCCGCTGGCTCTCACAGTACATTGACTGATCTATATATCACTCCCATCTTATCTCTCTTTTGCCTGATTCACACGATAGAGCTAACCTGAACCTTATTGGGTGGGCTTCATCATTTGTTTTCTAATTGTCCTTTCCAGCATGGTTCCAGTAACAATGATCGATGTGTAATGCAGGCCAGCAAGGCTCAATAGTGTGAAAAGGAAGAGTATTTGTTTATCAACTGTTTTGTATGCATAAGAGTACAGGCCTCACACATCTACCTGCTGGAAAAGCTATCAACTGCTAGCATTCATTGTAATTTTTGCATTTGAGTGTGCCCTCAGTAAGTAAATATATTTCTAAGAAAAATGTACTTTTATTGATAAACTTTCAGTATTTTTTGTTGTAGCCCCGGATAAGCACACCTCATTCAACTCATGGAGGCTTGATGATAAATTGACATGTTGAATCAATTCTGGTTTGTTTGGGGCTACAATAAAAATATGTGCTGTTGGGGAAACACTGAGCTATTAAAATATTCAGGCCTAGTGATTGTTTGATAACCCTCTAACAGTTGAACCCATTGATAATTTGTCGCCTGAGCCCTATGTAGTGAATTCAAACTTCCTTGTCTAAGCCAAGTATCAACCTGCAAACCCAATATTTCGTAGTTTACACATTTCGTAGTTTTCAATTATATATTATCGGTTACTTACTGGTGGTGAACATTTAAGGATACCTCATGTCTGTCAAACCATTCTTATTAATATGACTAGGTTAGTTAGGGAATCACCTCTATGTTCGGCAACGTTACCTCTACACTTATAGGGTAGGACATACCATCGCTTTGAACCAGTTCGTAACCCGGTTTATTTTTAAATCGGTGGCATTTGATTACAGAGGAGTGCTTATTGCTGTAACAGTTCCGCGTTTTCTTTTCACCATTGCTGATGTTGCCTTCACGTAATATAGGCCTGGGTTCAAATACTATTAGAAATATTTCAAACACTTTGTACTTCTGGGACTTTTCTGTTGGTTCCATTGCAACAGTCAAGCTCAATCAAGCACAGCTGGAGTATTTTACCAATGAGGACAAAGTTGTCAAATGAATGTTTTTGATCGATCAATTCAAGTTGAATCACTACCAACTGATGCCATGAATGTGACTACAAAGTGCATTATCACTTTTTATTTATTAATGCTTGTTTGTAATACAAAGGTGCAGTATTTTGTAATACCAGGGTTTTATTACAACCACGTTGTCAGTCACAGACGATGTATGTCATTTCAACTACCAGTACCTACCTACTGTATCGATTGGTTTTTGTTACTGTAAAATAAGTACTTGGTGATTATTGGCTGCTCATAGCTATAATATGAGGGTACTTGTGTGGTACTGAAGAATATAGGCTTTGTAGGAAATACACCATATATGTGAGTGCAATAGATAGAGGGTACTTTTTATCCTTTTTGTACATAATGTGAAATTATTCTGCATGCCCTCTTATCAAAATAAATATTTTGGACAATCCATTAGTGATTTTTTTTGTTTGTTGCATTTTATGTTCTACAATCCATGATCTATGACACATTTACTGTTGGTTCTCCTTGGACTACAACGAAACTATCCAATGAAACAGCTGGAGAAGCGAAAGCCAATCACGTAACGATTCAAGCTATCATTACACACCCTTTTCCTTCTGGTCCAATGAGAGGAGATTCGGAAGTAGCGTGCAGCATCAAGGTCGATCGCATTAATATTGTTTGTGTTAAATTAGTAATCATATATATTTTGCCTGTTGGATGATAGGATATGATCGATATTTCTGGATGTCATTCTGCAACGCCATCCGCATCATGCGGTTTTTGAATATGTTGTCGTACTTTTAAACTCACTTTTTCCTGGTATGTGGAAGTCGATTAGCTTCATTGGCACAAAGTTCATGTTAGCTAGTTAGCCAGGGGGTGTATTTATTACGCCTATTCTTTTGCAAAACGTTTCTTAAACGTAACGACACGGGGAGGGATCTACCTGCATCTGACCAATAGAAACTCGTTTTACACCCCAGCTACTGACAACAAAATGGAGTCGACTGAAAAAATGTGTTGCGTGGTCACGGTGTCTGAGTCTTTTTCTGATCAGAAACCTGTAAGCTGTAGTGGAGTCATCCTGAACTCACAGACTAGTCTCGTGCTCTGCAATGGTCTTATCTTTTCTCGCTTTATGAATGACAAGGACGCTTTCTCTTCAGATCACCGGGTCTTGCTACCAGACAGTTTCAGTGGAAAACTCAACATTAGCCTAAACATCCATGAACAGCGATATTTGGACATAAACCAATGCGCATACCAGTCATGCACCGTCGCGGAGAGCAACAGCACCTTGCGGCATCAACACGAAGCGACAGCACAGCTGCTGATGCTCGCTAACTGTTTGGAGTTCAAGAGTGCTTTCGAGAAGATCTTCAAAGAGTCTGATAAATGGAGTTTTTACGGTGGGGAGGAGGATGATGATGCAGAGATGGTTAGGGATTCAGAGTTTCTGAGCTGGTTTGCTGTACTCAAGGTACCAGACAGTTGGAATGTGTAACCTGCTTGTAGTCATGTGTTTTCTTTACAGTATTTTCATTGTTACCATTTAATGCTGATAGTCTAATGATCTGTATGTTGTCTTTTCACACAACAACAACAAAGGTACCAGCCTTGGCCAAAGCGTCAAACGTCAACTTTGGAACCATACCATGGGCGACCAGCTCCACTCTCCGGAAAGGATGCGCGGTCCTCGCCTGCGGCTCTCCCTTCGGCGCCTTCTGCCCCGATCTCTTCATGGGCACACTAAGCAAGGGTATCATCAGTAACCTGTCCGGAGAAGGTAACGCTCTCATTCTCACTGATGCCCGCTGCCTGCCCGGTACAGAGGGAGGGGGGCTTTTTGTGCCCCACGGAGACCGAACGCTCCTTGTCGGTTTGATCGTGTCCCCCCTGTGCTGGAAAGCCAGCGAGTGGATTGGGCTGACGCTTGTGTGCTCGCTCCAGATGATTCTGAGGAACATCACACAGTGTGTGAATATTTGCAATCCACACCAAGAGATCCACCACATGCAGGAGCCCACAGACTTCTTTCTAGCCTTACAGAGTGAAACTGAAACTCAGACGTACCCCACAGTGGCCTTAGTAGACGCTGGACAATTCTGGGGCTCTGGGGTTCTGGTTAGTCCGCGGTTGGTGGTCACCTGTCGACATGTTGTCAATGGAAAACCTGTTGTCACCTTGAGATTCAACACCAATGACAGGTAAGATTCAACACCAATGACAGGAACCATGCTGCCATTTTACTCACCTGACCTATCTGCATCTCACATAACGTTCAGTGATTTTGAAGATTCAACACCAATAATGGTTACTATTCTGTACGCATCTCATAGGAAGTTCATTAATGCTGAAGCTTCATGTATGCAAGTGTAGTGCAACCTCTGCCAAGAGGTCATGTCCTTCATGGTACGGGAGATACAGGGTTGATGGTTCAAGTTTCACTTAAGCTGATTTCCAAGAGAAATCCAGGGCAAACATAAAAATGTAACATTTGTTCCATACCAGCATGAAGATGAAAGTAGACCACACAACATTATCCAGATCTGTTACTTACATTCCTTTCTTCCTCCCCATAGGTTTCATGCCGTGGTGAGTGATGTCCTGTACTCCACCAAGGCATCATCTCCCTATGATGTAGCCGTGGTGCAGCTAAGACACCTTCCCCCGGAGGTAGTGGTGTCCCGCTTGGCCACATCGTTAATACCAGGTAGGCATGATGTCACTGTAACTTTGACTCCACTATTTGTACTCTTTCTTTCTTCACAAGAGGACAGCCAGTGGAGGATGGGCCTTTCCTCTGAGTCTGGTTCTTCTAAAACTACCTGAAAGGAGGAACCCTCATCTTGTCATTGTGCTTCTGATTGGTCTACTAAGCCGGGTTACTGTAAAAATCTTTGATGTAAAAAGGGCTTTATAAACTAAATGTGATTGAGATATTGAAATAATCTCGAAGGTGATAGGCTGCCGTTTGAGATGTCTCCTCGTGCCGGTCCGTAGGTGAGGACGTGGTGGTGGTGGGTTACGGAGCTTTCGGCCAGCATTGTGGTCCCTCTCTGACCAGTGGCATCCTGTCCAGGGCCATCTGCTGTCATGGCCAGGCTGTCATGCTGCAGACAACCGCTGCAGTGCAGGCAGGGGCCAGCGGAGGAGCTGTGGTGCGGGCAGGATCAGGAGAGCTGCTAGGTAAGCCATGGATGGAGTTAGTCAACCCTACTCTTGGAGAGCTACTGGGTTTGTAGGCTTTAGTTCCAGCCCTGCTCTAAAACACCTGATTCAGGGTCAAGGCCCTGATGAACAGCTGTGGCTGGAACAGAAGCCTGCAACTGCAGATTTTGAAAGAGTGATACTGTTTTTTTAACAGTGGGGGGCACTGGTTGACCATAGAAAATATGACAGGACAGCCATTCATTAACAGTACTGTGTCTAATGCCACATTTCAGACCCTTCTCTCTCTAACCCAAACCTCATGGCTGATTGTCCTTATTGTATTCCAGGTCTGGTTTCCAGTAACACCAGAGACTTTTCAGCCAAGGTAACCTACCCTCACCTGAACTTCAGTGTCCCAATGACTGTCTTGGAACCATTGCTACGGCGATACGCCCAGAAGGGCGACATTGGTGTGTTCCGGGACTTGGATACGACCGATGAGGGAGTCAGGAGGGTGTGGAGGCTACAGACTGCTCAGAGCAAACTGTGATTAATTACACACACAGAGTACTTACAAAGACTAACTTCTGTCAGGCAATAACTTTCTCACTTTTCTATGACCTTTTTTAAAAGTTATACTAATATCAGTTTGAAATGTGAGAACGTTTATCTACCATCACGTCATTTCTTAGGCTTGCTAACACCAGCCTTTCTAAGTCCTTGACTGTGAGTCACAGCTCGCGTGTCAGCCAGACTAGTCTCGTCTCTCCTCAATGTTACAATACCACCGTAACATGATTACCACGAGTGGACCAGAGCTGACTAACGTTCCTTCTTTGAAGTACTGGTATTTGAAATGGGTTCATTTTAGTACATGATTCATTCATACTACTGTCTGAGCCACTGACACTGTCTTGTGTAACAGATTGTTCTCAGACAATAAAGATCTTATATGATAGGATTGATAATGACCCATCTTGTTTTTCCCCCAATGTCATACACACAGATACTTATCTTATAAAATGAGCTATAGTGAGTCTTCACAGCTTTAGATACTATCTCTACAGATTAGTACCGAACACCTTCAGCGTTTTCCAACGTCATCTCTGTTTTCATACGGTACCCATCTCAAGGATAAATTCCTACTATTACAGTAAAGCATCATATAAAATTAAAACCATTGCATGGACCCCCTTAATAATTGTCAGATTTACAGCTGGTGAAGTTGCTCCCGGCCGGGCGGAGAAGTCTGATGTTGCACAGACTGATTGGTCCCTTTGGGTAGCTCAGAGGAAAAAGCTGCCAAGACCCCCTTTCACACATCTGTTATTCTCTCCCTTGCACTCAGAGAGGAGCTTATAGATGTCAGACCTGGGTTCAAGTACTATTTGAAATAATTGCAGACACTTTGGCTGGGCTTTATTGAGCTTCCCCGATGCAGTGAACAAATAAAGTTCATCTGGCACACAAGGTAGGCTGGAGCAAACATTCAACGTTTTTTGAAAGATTTCAAATAATAGTATTTGAACCTGTTGTAGACACTTTGAGGTAACACTTTATTAGGGCCTACTATTCCTACGACAAAGCGCCACGGTTGTTTTCTAGCCTCCTATAGATGTAAGCCTCAGAAGCTGCAGAAAAAGGTTAGGAGGAATGGAAGTGAACTGAACTGCTGGACACAACAGAACAACAGTCCAGAGTGGACAAAAGACCAAGGAGAGGATAATCGCTCGTCGACAGATTCACGTGTAAACGGCGAGAATGGGAAGTGACAACTTCGCAAGAATTTTACTTCTGGGAAACCAAGATTAAGGAGAAGACAGTATGACAGAGGAGTATGGTGACCTGGTAAGGCCACGTAGAACCAATGTATTTTATTATTAAACACAATGTTGATCCACAGATGACACAATGGACACTTGTCAATCAAGCAGTACTGTCTGCCAGTATCTCAAGGCATTAGCAATACAGGACTAATAATAGTCGCAAATCTGTCTTCAGACACACTTATTCACATTTAGGAGTGTAGAGTGAGAAACTTTATTTTACTAGACTTGATGAGACAGAGAACAACTCACAGATGAGCTGAAGCATACGGGATGGAATGGGGATAGTTCAATTATGCAATAGAAATACAATGAGTATAAAGTGGATTCCTCTACTCCTCCACTTCTGCACTTATTTGAAAGCACTGGGTTGGTGAAAACAGTAAGCAAAAGCCCGAAGGAAATGGACTTTTATCTGTCCAGTTCTTTCATATCAGTGCAGAGAAAGAAGGAAATTAAGGATAGGAACCAATGGTAGGAAGCCACTTTTGACTAATTGAGAAGCACCCAAAAGCATCTCCAGTTCCTAACATGAGCACATAACCTCCAGCTGCTTCCTGCCTTTAACTTTAAATGTTCAGCTGCTAAAAACTTCTCCAGGAGAAAGTTGCCTTGCACATACAACAGAAAAAATAAAGATATACACAAGAATTTAGGACACATCTCCTGACAGGTCAGACCACAGTTTCTAGTTTGATATCCCACATTGTCACCCCTCCTCCTCTTCTACAACCCCCCACTGTCCCACCCTCCTCTCCAATTCCCCACTCCTCTCCAACCCCTCACCGTCCCCACCCCACCCTCCTCTCCAACCCACCACCGTCCCCAGCTCCTCCCCTCCAACCCCCCACCGTCTCCTCTCCAACCCCCCACCGTCCCCAGCTCCTCCCCTCCAACCCCCCACCGTCTCCTCTCCAACCCCCCACCGTCCCCAGCTCCTCCCCTCCAACCCCCCACCGTCTCCTCTCCAACCCCCACCATCCCCACTCCTCTCCAACCCCCCACCGTTTCCTCTCCAACCCCCCACCGTCTCCTCTCCAATCCCCCACCATCCCCACTCCTCTCCAACCCCCACCCCTCTCCAACCCCCACCATCCCCACTCCTCTCCAACCCCCACCGTCTCCTCTCCAACCCCCCACCATCCCCACTCCTCTCCAACCCCCACCCCTCTCCAATCCCCCACCATCCCCACTCCTCTCCAACCCCCACCCATCTCCAACCCCCACCATCCCCACTCCTCTCCAACCCCCCACCGTCTCCTCTCCAACCCCCCACCATCCCCACTCCTCTCCAACCCCCAACCCCCACCATCCCCACTCCTCTCCAACCCCCACCGTCCCCACCCTCCTCTCTAACCCCTACCCTCCTGTCCAACCTCCCACCGTCCCCACCTCCTCCCCTCCTCTCCAACCCCCCACCGTCCCCACCTCCTCTCCAATGCCCCACCTCCTCTCCAACCACCCACCCTCCTGTCTAACCCCCACCCCGTCCCCACCTCCTCTCCAACCCCCCACCCTCCTGTCTAACCCCCCTCCCCGTCCCCACCTCCTCCCCTTCAACCCCCCACCCTCTCCTCTCCAACCCCCACCGTACCCACCCTCCTCTCCAACCCCCCCCACCGTTCCCACCCTCCTCTTCTCCAACCACCCAACCCCCCACCCGCCACATCCCTCCATTTCTCCCACCTTCCTACCCCCGTCTTCTCCAACCCTCCACTGCACCCACCCGTCCTCTTCTCCCACCCCACCCCTCCTCTTCTCCAACCCCCCACCACCCCACCCCTCCTCTTCTTCAACCCCCCACCCCTCTTCTCCAACCCCCCACCCCTCTTTTCCAACCCCCCACCCCTCTTCTTCTCCAAACAATTTTTTCAATTGTGTCCATCTCTTCAGGTTTCCAGGATCATTATTTGTGTGTGTGTGTGTAAGAGAGAGAGAGAAGTTGAGATGCTTCGGTAGTAATGTTGGACTAGCAAGACTTCATTGTTTTCTTCACCAAATATATCCTTCATCATCTGCCTCTCCCACCTCTCCTTCCTCCTCCTCTGCATTCTCCTCCGCTTCTTTATCTTCCTCATCCTCCCATCCGACCCCACTGCCAAAATCACCTGAATATGCCACCGCTTCATCTGGAGAAGAGTAAGAGAGAGAGAGAGAGAGAGAGAGAGAGGTGAACTAAAGGGCATGTGTTTGACGTTGTCTGTGTTTTAAGGGCTGTTTCTGAACCCTGCCACAGGAACCATTCTAATCAGCAGCAGGTTCCTTCCAGCCAGACAACCATTTTATCTTGAAATACTTTTCTCACAGTGACAAGCGGTTCTTTAGAGTGCAAATAATCCCTGACTTGAATGTGGCACTGCATATACTCACTTCTTAATCCCCACTGATGCATATCAAAGTAGTGGAGGTATATGACTTATTCATTTTCATAATTTAGCAGATGCTCTTATTCAGAGCGACTTACAGGAGCAATTGAGGATAAGTGCCTTGCTCAAGGGCACATCAACCAATTTTTCAGCTCGGGGATTCAAACCAGTGACCTTTCGGCTACTGTTCCAACGCTCTTAACCACTAGGCTACCTGCCGCCCCAATTAGCCATTATGTAGTACAATAGAGAAATCATGCACAAAGTAGAGGAATATCATCTGCAGGCAGCAAGAGCACGCAGCTCACAACTGGTTTTGGCCTTTTAGCAGCTCACAACTGGTTTTGGCATGGAGCAGCTCACAACTGGTTTTGGCATGGAGCAGCTCACAACTGGTTTTGGCATGGAGCAGCTCACAGAAGAACATCATCGGTAGCCGGGAAAGACCTTTCAACTTATGATATCTACCAGTAAATGCTAACTATATTTTTATTTATTTAACTATGCAAGTCAGTTAATTAAGAACAAATTCTTATTTACAATGACGGCCTACCCCGGCCAAACCTGGACGATGCTGGGCCAATTGTGCACCGCCATATGGGACTTCCAATCACGGACGGATGTGATACGGCTTGGATTTGAACCAGGGACTGTAGTGACGCCTCTTGCACTGAGATGCTGCGCCACTCGGGAGTCTCAGGCAATAATGTGTATTATTATTAGACTACCAAGAACCACACTGTCTCTGAGGTGGATACTTTAGTTTCAAGGTAGATTTGATTAAGACTACCAAGAACCACACTGTCTCTGAGGTGGATACTTTAGTTTCAAGGTAGATTTGTTTAAGACTACCAAGAACCACACTGTGTGTGAGGTGGATACTTTAGTTTCAAAGTAGATTTGTTTAAGACTACCAAGAACCACACTGTGTCTGAGGTGGATACTTTAGTTTCAAGGTAGATTTGTTTAAGACTACCAAGAACCACACTGTGTGTGAGGTGGATACTTTAGTCTCAAGGTAGATTTGATTAAGACTACCAAGAACCACACTGTGTGTGAGGTGGATACTTTAGTTTCAAGGTAGATTTGTTTAAGACTACCAAGAACCACACTGTGTGTGAGGTGGATACTTTAGTTTCAAAGTAGATTTGTTTAAGACTACCAAGAACCACACTGTGTGTGAGGTGGATACTTTAGTTTCAAAGTAGATTTGTTTAAGACTACCAAGAACCACACTGTGTGTGAGGTGGATACTTTAGTTTCAAGGTAGATGTGTTTAAGACTACCAAGAACCACACTGTGTGTGAGGTGGATACTTTAGTTTCAAAGTAGATTTGTTTAAGACTACCAAGAACCACACTGTGTGTGAGGTGGATACTTTAGTTTCAAAGTAGATTTGTTTAAGACTACCAAGAACCACACTGTGTGTGAGGTGGATACTTTAGTTTCAAAGTAGATTTGTTTAAGACTACCAAGAACCACACTGTGTGTGAGGTGGATACTTTAGTTTCAAAGTAGATTTGTTTAAGACTACCAAGAACCACACTGTGTGTGAGGTGGATACTTTAGTTTCAAAGTAGATTTGTTTAAGACTACCAAGAACCACACTGTGTGTGAGGTGGATACTTTAGTTTCAAAGTAGATTTGTTTAAGACTACCAAGAACCACACTGTGTGTGAGGTGGATACTTTAGTTTCAAAGTAGATTTGTTTAAGACTACCAAGAACCACACTGTGTGTGAGGTGGATACTTTAGTTTCAAAGTAGATTTGTTTAAGACTACCAAGAACCACACTGTGTGTGAGGTGGATACTTTAGTTTCAAAGTAGATTTGTTTAAGACTACCAAGAACCACACTGTGTGTGAGGTGGATACTTTAGTTTCAAAGTAGATTTGTTTAAGACTACCAAGAACTACACTGTGTGTGAGGTGGATACTTTAGTTTCAAGGTAGATTTGTTTAAGACTACCAAGAACCACACTGTGTGTGAGGTGGATACTTTAGTTTCAAAGTAGATTTGATTAAGACTACCAAGAACCACACTGTGTGTGAGGTGGATACTTTAGTTTCAAAGTAGATTTGATTAAGACTACCAAGAACCACACTGTGTGTGAGGTGGATACTTTAGTTTCAAAGTAGATTTGATTAAGACTACCAAGAACCACACTGTGTGTGAGGTGGATACTTTAGTTTCAAAGTAGATTTGATTAAGACTACCAAGAACCACACTGTCTCTGAGGTGGATACTTTAGTTTCAAAGTAGATTTGTTTAAGACTACCAAGAACCACACTGTGTGTGAGGTGGATACTTTAGTTTCAAAGTAGATTTGTTTAAGACTACCAAGAACCACACTGTGTGTGAGGTGGATACTTTAGTTTCAAAGTAGATTTGATTAAGACTACCAAGAACCACACTGTGTGTGAGGTGGATACTTTAGTTTCAAAGTAGATTTGATTAAGACTACCAAGAACCACACTGTGTGTGAGGTGGATACTTTAGTTTCAAAGTAGATTTGATTAAGACTACCAAGAACCACACTGTGTGTGAGGTGGATACTTTAGTCTCAAGGTAGATTTGATTAAGACTACCAAGAACCACACTGTGTGTGAGGTGGATACTTTAGTTTCAAAGTAGATTTGTTTAAGACTACCAAGAACCACACTGTGTGTGAGGTGGATACTTTAGTTTCAAAGTAGATTTGTTTAAGACTACCAAGAACCACACTGTGTGTGAGGTGGATACTTTAGTTTCAAAGTAGATTTGTTTAAGACTACCAAGAACCACACTGTGTGTGAGGTGGATACTTTAGTTTCAAAGTAGATTTGTTTAAGACTACCAAGAACCACACTGTGTGTGAGGTGGATACTTTAGTTTCAAAGTAGATTTGTTTAAGACTACCAAGAACCACACTGTGTGTGAGGTGGATACTTTAGTTTCAAGGTAGATTTGTTTAAGACTACCAAGAACCACACTGTGTGTGAGGTGGATACTTTAGTTTCAAGGTAGATTTGTTTAAGACTACCAAGAACCACACTGTGTGTGAGGTGGATACTTTAGTTTCAAAGTAGATTTGTTTAAGACTACCAAGAACCACACTGTGTCTGAGGTGGATACTTTAGTTTCAAGGTAGATTTGTTTAAGACTACCAAGAACCACACTGTGTGTGAGGTGGATACTTTAGTCTCAAGGTAGATTTGATTAAGACTACCAAGAACCACACTGTGTGTGAGGTGGATACTTTAGTTTCAAGGTAGATTTGTTTAAGACTACCAAGAACCACACTGTGTGTGAGGTGGATACTTTAGTTTCAAAGTAGATTTGTTTAAGACTACCAAGAACCACACTGTGTGTGAGGTGGATACTTTAGTTTCAAAGTAGATTTGTTTAAGACTACCAAGAACCACACTGTGTGTGAGGTGGATACTTTAGTTTCAAGGTAGATGTGTTTAAGACTACCAAGAACCACACTGTGTGTGAGGTGGATACTTTAGTTTCAAAGTAGATTTGTTTAAGACTACCAAGAACCACACTGTGTGTGAGGTGGATACTTTAGTTTCAAAGTAGATTTGTTTAAGACTACCAAGAACCACACTGTGTGTGAGGTGGATACTTTAGTTTCAAAGTAGATTTGTTTAAGACTACCAAGAACCACACTGTGTGTGAGGTGGATACTTTAGTTTCAAAGTAGATTTGTTTAAGACTACCAAGAACCACACTGTGTGTGAGGTGGATACTTTAGTTTCAAAGTAGATTTGTTTAAGACTACCAAGAACCACACTGTGTGTGAGGTGGATACTTTAGTTTCAAAGTAGATTTGTTTAAGACTACCAAGAACCACACTGTGTGTGAGGTGGATACTTTAGTTTCAAAGTAGATTTGTTTAAGACTACCAAGAACCACACTGTGTGTGAGGTGGATACTTTAGTTTCAAAGTAGATTTGTTTAAGACTACCAAGAACCACACTGTGTGTGAGGTGGATACTTTAGTTTCAAAGTAGATTTGTTTAAGACTACCAAGAACCACACTGTGTGTGAGGTGGATACTTTAGTTTCAAAGTAGATTTGTTTAAGACTACCAAGAACCACACTGTGTGTGAGGTGGATACTTTAGTTTCAAGGTAGATTTGTTTAAGACTACCAAGAACCACACTGTGTGTGAGGTGGATACTTTAGTTTCAAAGTAGATTTGATTAAGACTACCAAGAACCACACTGTGTGTGAGGTGGATACTTTAGTTTCAAAGTAGATTTGATTAAGACTACCAAGAACCACACTGTGTGTGAGGTGGATACTTTAGTTTCAAAGTAGATTTGATTAAGACTACCAAGAACCACACTGTGTGTGAGGTGGATACTTTAGTTTCAAAGTAGATTTGATTAAGACTACCAAGAACCACACTGTCTCTGAGGTGGATACTTTAGTTTCAAAGTAGATTTGTTTAAGACTACCAAGAACCACACTGTGTGTGAGGTGGATACTTTAGTTTCAAAGTAGATTTGTTTAAGACTACCAAGAACCACACTGTGTGTGAGGTGGATACTTTAGTTTCAAAGTAGATTTGATTAAGACTACCAAGAACCACACTGTGTGTGAGGTGGATACTTTAGTTTCAAAGTAGATTTGATTAAGACTACCAAGAACCACACTGTGTGTGAGGTGGATACTTTAGTTTCAAAGTAGATTTGATTAAGACTACCAAGAACCACAGAACCATACTTTACTGGTAGATTTGATTAAGACTACCAAGAACCACACTGGATATACTTTAGTTTCAAAGTAGATTTGTTTAAGACTACCAAGAACCACACTGTGTGTGAGGTGGATACTTTAGTTTCAAAGTAGATTTGTTTAAGACTACCAAGAACCACACTGTGTGTGAGGTGGATACTTTAGTTTCAAAGTAGATTTGTTTAAGACTACCAAGAACCACACTGTGTGTGAGGTGGATACTTTAGTTTCAAAGTAGATTTGTTTAAGACTACCAAGAACCACACTGTGTGTGAGGTGGATACTTTAGTTTCAAAGTAGATTTGTTTAAGACTACCAAGAACCACACTGTGTGTGAGGTGGATACTTTAGTTTCAAGGTAGATTTGTTTAAGACTACCAAGAACCACACTGTGTGTGAGGTGGATACTTTAGTTTCAAAGTAGATTTGATTAAGACTACCAAGAACCACACTGTGTGTGAGGTGGATACTTTAGTTTCAAAGTAGATTTGATTAAGAC
Organism: Oncorhynchus masou masou; assembly: GCF_036934945.1. NCBI lineage: Eukaryota > Metazoa > Chordata > Actinopteri > Salmoniformes > Salmonidae > Oncorhynchus > Oncorhynchus masou. The sequence continues at coordinate 61,382,940 of NC_088234.1, forward strand.
TACCAAGAACCACACTGTGTGTGAGGTGGATACTTTAGTTTCAAAGTAGATTTGATTAAGACTACCAAGAACCACACTGTGTGTGAGGTGGATACTTTAGTTTCAAAGTAGATTTGATTAAGACTACCAAGAACCACACTGTCTCTGAGGTGGATACTTTAGTTTCAAAGTAGATTTGTTTAAGACTACCAAGAACCACACTGTGTGTGAGGTGGATACTTTAGTTTCAAAGTAGATTTGTTTAAGACTACCAAGAACCACACTGTGTGTGAGGTGGATACTTTAGTTTCAAAGTAGATTTGATTAAGACTACCAAGAACCACACTGTGTGTGAGGTGGATACTTTAGTTTCAAAGTAGATTTGATTAAGACTACCAAGAACCACACTGTGTGTGAGGTGGATACTTTAGTTTCAAAGTAGATTTGATTAAGACTACCAAGAACCACACTGTGTGTGAGGTGGATACTTTAGTCTCAAGGTAGATTTGATTAAGACTACCAAGAACCACACTGTGTGTGAGGTGGATACTTTAGTTTCAAAGTAGATTTGTTTAAGACTACCAAGAACCACACTGTGTGTGAGGTGGATACTTTAGTTTCAAAGTAGATTTGATTAAGACTACCAAGAACCACAATGTGTGTGAGGTGGATACTTTAGTTTCAAAGTAGATTTGTTTAAGACTACCAAGAACCACACTGTGTGTGAGGTGGATACTTTAGTTTCAAAGTAGATTTGATTAAGACTACCAAGAACCACAATGTGTGTGAGGTGGATACTTTAGTTTCAAAGTAGATTTGATTAAGACTACCAAGAACCACACTGTGTGTGAGGTGGATACTTTAGTTTCAAAGTAGATTTGATTAAGACTACCAAGAACCACACTGTCTCTGAGGTGGATACTTTAGTTTCAAGGTAGATTTGTTTAAGACTACCAAGAACCACACTGTGTGTGAGCCTGATTTAGCCCACTGCAGTAAAAGGTTAACTTCTTGTTGAAAGTTATTCTTGAAAAGGGAGAAGCTAACAAATTAGCAACAACATCCTCTTCAATAACATCTGCTGCAGCCGCTGTAAACTAGCCTACAACAAAAAATAGCTAGATAGACCGTGGGAGAACTACTGCGACTGTTGGCATTTGAGAAGTCAGAAGTTTCCATATGTTTTTTGTAAAAACAGTCCCACCCATTACAATTCTAAATTGGTTTATTCCACTGTCACTCAAATGTTGCTCTTCAACAGTTGAATGGCAAATGCCTTCTATCTATCTATCTGATGGCCTAACCAATGGAAGACTTAGCTAGCTAGATTTATCTCCCCAGAGAAGACCAAAGAAAAATCCTGATTGGATCTTTTTTCTTTTCAGTTATAACCCTTTCCAACAAAAACAAGAGATTAAATCAGAACATGATTGAAAATAATAATGTCATAAAAATGATCATTGTTGTTATTATTATTTTATAAATCCTTAGCTTTCTCTGAAGGCATAGATGGCCCTCATAATTCCCCACTGTGTTTGGGTTAGTAATAGTGGCTCTATTTTCCCTCAGCATGAATTGTTTTCACCATTCTGAAATGTCTAAAGAATCCAGATGTTGTTCTGAAATATGAACACAGAAATACTGGACATTTTGAACTCTTATTATGGTGGTGATTTTACAAAATGACAATCATGGTCTTGAATTGGACTCGCATTTTACTGGTCTCTGTCTTGATTCAGTTTCATACCCCTTGTCCCCCTCCCAGTCTTGGTCTTGCCCCAGACTCCATTTGTTCCGGTCTTGGTCTTGAATCGGTCTCGCTTTAGGTGATCTCGAACACAACACTTGCAAATTACTTTAAGTCGTTCTGGAAAAGAGCGTCTGCTAAATTACTCAAATGTAAAAATAAAATAAAAATGTATGTGTTGGAGTACAGACTGTATGGGTATCAATACTGATTCTGTGTGGTGGTCTTTAGCCTACTAAGTATGTGAGTTGGGTGCTATACTGAGTGTGTGCCAGGGGGTTTCAGAAATTGAAGCCTGATTGTCTCTTACCACAGTCGGGGTTGCCATGGATTCTGGAGCTGACTAGTTCCCCTCCCTGTTGGTCGACACACCAGCATTCTCCCCTGGCCTGATCACACTGCAGCTTCCTGTAGTATCCATCCTCATTACAGCTAGGGATAAACAAGCCTGACACACACAGAGAGGATTTTACATATGGAGGCACACATGTTTTTAGATAGAATACATGTATCAAATCAAATGTTATTTGTCACATTTGCCGAATACAACAGGTGTAGGTAGACGTTACCGTGAAATGTTTACTTACAAGCCCTTAACCAACAATGCAGTTCAACAAATAGAGTTAAGAAAACATTTACTAAATAAACTAAAGTAACACAATAAAATAACAATAACAAGGCTATATACAGGGGTATCAGTACCGAGTCAATGTGCGGGGTTACAGGTTGTTGTTTGTGATGTTAAGTTATCATAGCCTACTATGTTACAGTTAAAATAATTAGTGTTTGTATTACAGACTATTAATTATCCTATGGTTTGATTAATTTAAGAAAACATTTAGTGATTTGTATTAGAAGATAGGGAAAAAAGCTAATTGTCACATGACTGTAGAAAGGAACTGCAGTTTTGGATCTTGATAGTCAAACAATAGACCTGCAAATCACTGGGATGCTAATAACCCCAAGATGTTGTACAAATAGAGCACCCTTTTCCTCAGCATTCATTCCTTTCTGAGGAGGTCCCCAAGAAGGAGCTACAATGGAACCTAACTTTGGAACCCAAGTTCGTCCTCTATGCTTGGAAACAGAATCCTGGTGCATGGGGGCTACACTTACAGAAAAGAACGAGAAATGGCTAACAAATCTTTCTGTAAAGGCACAGAGTACAGTTCGTACCCGTGCTGTCCTCACTGACGGGGTTGTTGGGAGACCACAACCACATCCCGGACGGAAAGCAGATAGCAGTCCGCCATGTACTGAACAACATGAAGAAGAGGAGTTTGGAGACCATGGAAAGCACACTGCACGTTTTGGAGTCTGCTACACCGGCCATGTCAGATGCTGTCAGGCATTATTTGCCCTTGGAATATAACTTACAAATCAGTATACAGAGGCAAAGGCCAAAGAAGACAAGCAGACGCAGGTTCTGACTTCAGTCCCTGGGAACCATGGCACGGCAGCTGGTGGTGACCAGGTTGGACCTGCAACTCTCCCCAATCCTGTCACTCCTGAAGTGGATCCAGTACATGGTCAGATGAGGAGCACGACGGGGGGGAGGCCCGGCAACCCTCTCCAACCTGGTCATACCTGAGATCTACCATACTACCCATTGTGGAGAGCTGTTTCTTCAGCACGACAGTGGGGCAGACCCAGACAGGATTTGGATCTTCACAACCAAAGACAACTTGGAATTCCTGTGTGATTGTGAGCACTGGTTTGCCAATGGAACATTCAAGAAGGTCCCACTTCCATTCCAGCAGGTGTACACCATCCACATATTCATGGGATATGCGACAGGAGGCTGTGCTTGTAGCAGCCATTGGTATGCTGCCCGATAAGTCTGAGGTAGGCCTAGGGATAATAATTTACTAGCATATTAATGTTGTTTTAAAGGGATAGTTCACTCTTTAGAAGTTTAGCTTATTTTTGACTTCCCTGGGCTGTGGATATTTCCTCCCAACAGTTTTTACAATTTGTGTTAGATAGTTATTTAGGAAGGTCCAGAATGAGAATACGAATCTGGCTAGCATTTTTGGAGAACGTAGCAATGCTAGTGGAAAACGGTAATTTCAGTGAGTGATGCATTCAAAAGCATAAATTAAGTTCATTTAAAAAAATGCAATCTAACAGCCTACTATTTTATTTGTTTGTGTGGACATACAGTTGTGCGTTCCAGGCACTGAAGAAATTGAACCTGGATCTGAAGCCAGAATCCGTCATGACTGACTTCGAGCCAGCAGCTCCCGTAAAGGCCTTCAAGAAGGTGTCCCGGAGGTCTGCAACCGGGGTTGCTTCTTCCATCTGGGACCACACTTCAGACGGCAACTGTCCCGCCGTCCTGAGGTGGCATCAAAGTACCTCAGGGACCCCGACTTTGCCCTCAAGATGCTCCACAAGCTCGCATTTGTCCCGTCCTCTGATGTGATGAGATGTTTAAAGGAGATGGAGGAAACTCGCAATGTCCACATTTGTGGCTGACTTCGAGGACACATGGATTGGGCGCCCGTTGGGAAAGGGTCAAAGAAGCCGAAGAAGAGCACTGGAATATTCCAAATGGGTGTCTAACATGTTTCTATCTTTTCATTACAGAAATGTGGAACTACTACGATACTGTCCTGAAGGACATGGGGAAGACCAATAACGTCACAAAGGGATGGTTGGTGTCAGTCGTTTGTGGGGCGTCTTACCGATACCACAGTGACACAAGCCACAATTTGCCAGTTCCTCGACGCCTTGCAACTACAACAACATAGGAAGTCACTACAGAGGGAGCAGGAACTCGCTAGTGTTTTATAGGCACGGACGTTGCCCCGCGTGCGCAGCCGCCAGCAAGAGTTGATGCGACTTGTGGAGGACTACCAGAATAAACCACTTTAGGAGTATCTGAGAGGCATCGCCACCTTCAACAACACTGGAAAATGTCTGCTATGCAACACTTATGAGAACAGAGAGTACGTCTAAACTGGCACACCTCACCATAGCACTGCCCAGGTTCTTACGGCATTGTTAATTCAGGTCCTTTTTTGTTGTTTTTATTTGCCTTCTTTGTGCTTATTATTTTATATCATTTTGTTGGAGAACCAGGCTATTTGTGAATTATGGTTTTGCTTTATTCATTCTTTTGAGTCAAGAGATACATATTTAAAAAGCATTTGAATTGATGATGTGTTTAGGTTATCATATATACTTAATTGGACTTACATAAGCCAGTAAGCTATACGTTCTGGCCAACCATCATACCTAATCACGGTCAGTGTAAGTGTCGTACAGCTTAAATGATACTGTATGTATGCAGCATTTGTTTTCTGCAGACAATTTCAAATGTCATAAGCCATGAATCCAAAATCCATTTATTGAGAAGGTATAGGATAGAGAGGAATAACTGTATAGACAGCACCATAGAAATAGAATGGCAATGTAATTCTAATATTCTATGGTCAGCAAACTACTGCTGCACCAAGGGGCTGCTGCTGCACCAAGGGGCTGCTGCTGCACCAAGGGGCTACTGCTGCACCAAGGGGCTACTGCTGCACCAAGGGGCTACTGCTGCACCAAGGGGCTACTGCTGCACCAAGGGTCTACTGCTGCACCAAGGGGCTACTGCTGCACCAAGGGGCTACTTCTGCACCAAGGGGCTACTGCTGCACCAAGGGTCTACTGCTGCACCAAGGGGCTACTGCTGCACCAAGGGTCTACTGCTGCACCAAGGGGCTACTGCTGCACCAAGGGGCTACTGCTGCACCAAGGGGCTACTGGTGCACCAAGGGGCTACTGCTGCACCAAGGGGCTACTGCTGCACCAAGGGTCTACTGCTGCACCAAGGGGCTGCTGCTGCACCAAGGGGCTGCTGCTGCACCAAGGGGCTGCTGCTGCACCAAGGGGCTGCTGCTGCACCAAGGGTCTACTGCTGCACCAAGGGTCTACTGCTGCACCAAGGGGCTGCTGCTGCACCAAGGGGCTGCTGCTGCACCAAGGGGCTGGCTAATAACTAGAGAACAAGGACACACGTGCTATGAATCTGGACTAGTTCACCTTTACAAGGTTACGGAGACTTAAGCCCTGACACCTTAGAATATATCAGCATCTATCTGTAGGCTATTATAATATAAGATACACACCACTATTTTATCGGCATCCTAAGGGATGAAATCGGGATAGAATGTCATAGGACTTCTATATCTAAGTACATGCAGAATAAGGTGAAAAATATATGTTAACCCTTTACCTGTACCTGTATACTGGTTGAAAATGGCAGATTTGGGCACTAATAATCTCCTAAATTGGAACGTAGTGGCTGTACAGTAACATGCTATACATGACGTCAGAGCTCAGGGCCTCCGCTTCACAGCTCTGTATGGGTTTTGACTGACAGATATCCTGGGTTGTTCTCAACAGAATGAGCCTGTTTGTCTGTTGTGAAGAACATTTTCCACAGACGACGCATCTGAATGCTCTCATGACTCCATTCTATGTACACCAAAATTACAATCTGCTTCTCTGAATTGCCTTGTGAAAGCAATAGAGCAAGTTTTCATGCCCACCTGACCCAGATTGTGATTTATATTGGACTGTTTTTTCGATTGCGTAAACAACAACAGTAATTCTGTGATGGTGGGGATGCAGGGCTGTGTTCCTAATACAACAACTACAAGTGTGTTGCTCTAGTTCCTCAACGGTACAGCTAAGAGAGCTCAAAACAAGCACCATATAGTTGAAGACTGAGTCATAAAAGTGCATTGAAATGACTTAGGAACTGTGTACACTTTGGAGAGGTGTGTAGCCACTTGGAGACACCAGTTAGCCCTCTCACTCAGACCCTTGTCATTGTTTTGTCTTATCATGTTACTGAATGTATCCCAGAGTATTTTCAGATTTTGTTATCGACAAATGCGGCGAAAATCAACAGTGTAATGATTGGATCCAGTATCAGGTGAACAGTTGTGCTTTGGTCTAAACATTTCCCCATTATCTCCAAACTGTTACCTTTTAAATCACTACCATGGTTATGCATATGCTTTTCAGATTTATTCTGTAAGAAGCATTTAAATGTATTCCTATCCATATAGGACCATTCCATGAGTGTAAAGGGTTAATGTAAATAATGTTGCATTGGGGCAAATTCAAAATCACATGATTTCACATTATCACATTAAATTAACATTTTAGCAGACGCACTTATTCAGAGCAATTAGGGTTAAGTGCCTTGCTCAAGGGCACATCAGATTCTTCACCGAGTCAGCTCAGGGATTCAAACCAACGACCTTTCAGTTATTGGCCCAACGCTCTTAACCGCTAGGTTACCTGCCATCACGTGATCACGTGAAATACCGTAAGGGGTATGCTCATCCAAAGCCCTCATGCACGTCTGGGAAATGTCAATCATGCAGGAACATGCAGCACATAATAAATACCTAGTTTGTTCTTGCCTCCCTCCTGAACCTGGATCCTCTCCAGCTCAGCCAGGCAGGGGGGCTCTGAGGGGGAAACACACCAATGCTTCAGTACATCACTTCAATACACACACACAATTGGCCAAATCGTACAAAATTCAGATATGCGTAGAAAGTCTGTCGAACATTCACACAAATCTCCCATTGAAATGATACATGATTTATATGCCACTTCAAACTACTGTGTTTCTCAGGTTTCATGGGCTCTGGCCAAAAGTAGTGCATTATATAGGGCATATGGTGCCATTTGGGACACATGCAATGGCTCCAGCCATGGGTCCAGTGGTAAACACAGGTCTTGTCTAGTTTCTGGCCAGCTGCTTGGCTGACAGACACAATCTGCGAGAGCTGTGGGAGGAACCATCCTGGCAACAAGCTACAGTGATGTTGTTACTGCACCACTGTGGCCATTTCCCCACCATTGGGCAACTAAAAAACAACTAAGGGAAGACTTACAGTGATGGACTGTGAGAGGGGAGAGAGGGGATAGAGACGAGAGGAGAGAGAGGGGAGACGGGAGAGGGGAGAGACGGGAGAAGAGAGAGGAGAGAGATGGAAGAAGAGAGAGGGGATAGAGACGAGAGGACAGAGGGGAAACGGGAGAGGAGAGAGGGGATATAAGAGAGAAGAGAGATGGGAGAAGAGAGAGGAGAGAGACGGAAGAAAAGAGAGAGGAGAGAGAGGGGAGAAGAGAGGAGAGACAGGGGAGAAGAGAGGAGAGAGAGCAGAGAGAGGGGAGAGGAGAATGGAGAGGGGAGAGAGGGGAGAAGAGAGAGAGGGGAGAGACGGGAGAAGAGAGAGTAGAGAGACGGGAGAAGAGAGGAGAGAAGAGAGAGGGGAGAAGAGAAAGGAGAGTGGAGAGAGGGGAGAAGAGGGAGGAGAGCGGAGAGAGGGGAGAAGAGAGGGGAGAGCGGAGAGAGGGGAGAAGAGAGGGGAGAGTGGAGAGAGGGGAGTAGAGGGAGGAGAGAAGAGAGAGGAGAGAAGAGAGGGGAGGAGAGCGGAGAGATGAGAGAGAGGAGCGGAGAGAGGGGAGAAGAGCGGAGAGAGGGGAGATGAGCGGAGAGAGGGGAGAAGAGAGAGGGGAGAAGAGAGAGGAGAGAGGGGAGAAGAGAGAGAGGGGAGGATAGGAGAGACATCAACGGACACACAAGCACACCTTTCCCCAAATTATACTCACTCTGTCTCCAGAAGCAGAGGCACCACTCGGCTGTAGAAACCTTCCCGTCCCTGTAGGAGTCACAGGAGTTGAAGAAGGGTCGGATGCAGACCTCATACTTGTCCAGGTTAATGGCTGCCAGCTCAGCCTGGTCCAGATACTGATCACTGTTGGTGTCCAGCTTAGAGAACATCCAGCCTACAGAGTCCTTACAGCTGACCACTACGCTCCTGTCCAGGACTACAGACAGAGAGGGAGATATGATACACATATAAAGACACACGCACAAGCTGGTAAACATACACATGTTCAGACACACACACCCACAGTGAAAAGGGGAGAGGAGGAATGAGTTATAACCCACACAGACAGATCAAATATTCATAACAGTGGTAGAGGTCAGGATTATAGTAACTCCAAATATCATTAGGAAAATAAATGAGAATATACACAATGTTGCATCTGATATGATGCTGGTCCTATTTAACTCTTCCCTGATGCAGTGCTGGTCTATTTAACTCTTACTTGATTTTCTATTGTTTATGTTATTTTTATTTAACCTTTATTTAACTAGGCAAGTCGGTCCTGACCTTAATGAACTCTTACCTGATGCAGTGCTGTCCCTATTTAACTCTTACCTGATGCAGTGCTGGCCCTATGTAACTCTTACCTGATGCAGTGCTGGCCCTATGTAACTCTTACCTGATGCAGTGCTGGCCCTATGTAACTCTTACCTGATGCAGTGCTGGCCCTATTTAACTCTTACCTGATGCATTGCTGGCCCTCTTACCTGATGCAGTGCTGGCCCTATGTAACTCTTACCTGATGCAGTGTTGGCCCTATGTAACTCTTACCTGATGCAGTGCTGGCCCTATTTAACTCTTACCTGATGCAGTGCTAGCCCTAATTAACTCTTACCTGATGCAGTGCTGGCCCTATTTAACTATTACCTGATGCAGTGCTGGCCCTATTTAACTATTACCTGATGCAGTGCTGGCCCTATTTAACTATTACCTGATGCAGTGCTGGCCCTATTTAACTCTTACCTGATGCAGTGCTAGCCCTAATTAACTCTTACCTGATGCAGTGCTGGCCCTATTTAACTATTACCTGATGCAGTGCTAGCCCTATTTAACTCTTACCTGATGCAGTGCTGGCCCTATTTAACTATTACCTGATGAAGTGCTGGCCCTATTTAACTATTACCTGATGCAGTGCTGGCCTTATACTAACTCTACTGTACTGTCTGTTAACTTTATTGAGACAGTTATGAAATGACAGAGAAGGTGGGATAACCTTTTAAAGGGTTGGAGTGTAGTTTGAACCACGACCTGCAGTGGGGAGAGGAGTATACCTGTCTCAGCTGGGAGTGTTGCTGGTAGATCACAGATTCTGAACCATCTACTTCTTACCTGATCCAGAGGTAGCCTTTGCTGTGTTACTGGCTCCAGTCCTGCTGTTGTTGTTCAGCTTGGCGTTGCCCTGCAGCAGCTGGAACCATTCCCTCAGCCTGTCCCCCAGATCAGACAGGTCCTGCCCTGTACAACTCTCTATGGGGGGGGGGGGGGGAGAAAGAAAGAAAAAGAGAGAGAGAGAGAAAGTTATTGTATAGCACTGCAGTTTGTGTGTGTTTGTGTGCATGTGTGCGTGTACTCACCATGCTTGACCTCTGTCTCTTTGGTTGGGGTCGCGGTTGGACAGGGACAAAGACCTGAACACTTCGTAGTCAACTCCTTCCCTGTGAGGCACGCCTGCAGCTCCAGTTTACACTACAACACACACGCACACCTCTTATCAGGCTATGTATCTCTGTGTTTTGTGTTTATTATCAGTGAATTACAACACGGCTGTAATGTTGTTGTGTCTCTTGGATCTAGTGCTTGTACATAATGCTTCAGATACAGTAAGAAGTTAACAGTGTGGACAGCCTCCAGAGATATACAGATATAGTTTAACAGTGTGGACAGCGGCTGTGTGGACAGCAGAACGGGGGTTGGCAGCTCGGGGGTTTGAACTTGCAACCTTCCGGTTACTAGTCCAACGCTCTAACCACTAGGCTACACTACCGCCCCTGACAGAGATATACAGATATAGTCAGAGGTTAACAGTGTGGACGGCCTCCAGAGATATACAGATATAGTCAGAGGTTAACAGTGTGGACAGCCTCCAGAGATATACAGATTATTAGTTAACAGTGTGGACAGCCTCCATAGATATAGACAACACAAAGACAAAGGGCTGTGATAAATAGCAACTGAGGACCAGAGGGTTGTTGTGGTGACGCATCTCTCCCATGTGTTTCTATTGATTTATGCTTTATCTTCTTTGACCTTGTTGAGAATGATGTGTTGAAAAGGGAAATTAAATGACTAAGTTCGATTCATATAAAGGCTCATTTGAGATAAATATAAGAAAATTGTGACTTGTCACTTTGTGTGTGTGTGTGTGTGTGTGTGTGTGTGTGTGTGTGTGTGTGTGTGTGTGTGTGTGTGTGTGTGTGTGTACCTGGGAGGCGTAGTTGTGTCCGTCAGAGCCACACACAGGACCAGAGGAGAAAGGACAGGGCTGACATCCTCCTTCAGGAGACCTCAGGGCAGGCTGCTTCAGTCTACAGAGTGTGCGCGCATAAACACACGCACCACGCGCACACACCACACACGCACCACACACATAGTATTTGAGCAGGCTGCTTTACTTAAGACACAGAGGACAAAGTGGTTCTGCTTCCAATGGCTTGGTGGCAGCAGTAATGTATACTGAACATTACAGTTCATATAAGGAAATCAGTCAATTGAAATAAATTAATTAGGCTCTAATCTGTGGATTTCATATTACTGGGCAGGGTCACAGCCATGGGTGGGCCTGGCTCCCAAGTGGGTGGGCCTGGGAGGGCAGTAACACAACAGAGGCTACCTCTGGATCAGGTAAGAGGTAGATGGTACAGGTTCAGATTCTGTGATCTAGTAGTAACACTCACTGGGGAGATAGGCCCTAGCCAATCAGAATGAGTTTTCCACACAAAAGGGCTTTATTACAGACAGAAATACTCCTAAATTTCACCAGCTGTCCGGGTCGCTGGTCTCAGATGATCTCGTAAGTGAAAAAGCCAGGTATCGAAGTCGTGGGCTGGCGTGGTTACACATTGTCTGCGCTTGTGAAGCCGGTTGGACAAACTACCACATTCTCTAAAATGACGAATTGGCATGCTGACTGTAGGAATGTCCACCAGAGCTGTTGCCAGAGAATGTAATGTTAATTGCTCTACCATAAACTGAGGCGGCTTATGGTAGAGAAATTAACATGAAATACTCTGGCAACAGCTTTGGTGGACATTCCTGCAGTCAGCATGGCAATTACACACTCCCTCAAAACTTGAGACATCTGTGGCATTATGTTGTGTGTCAAAACTGCAGATTTTAGAGTGGCCTTTTCTTGTCCCCAGCACAAGGTGCACCTGTGTAATGATCATGTTGTTTAACTTCTTGGTGACAGGGGGCAGTATTTTCAAATCCAGATGAAATGCATGCCCAAATTCAACTGCCTGCTAATCATCTCCAGAAGATAATATATGCATATTATTAGTAGATTTGGAAAGAAAATACTCTGAAGTTTCTGAAACTGTTCGAATCATGTCTGTGAGTATAACAGAACTTATTTATCAGGCGAAACCCCGAGGACAAACCATTCAGATTAATTTTTTTTGAGGTCACTCTCTTTTCAATGGGTTTTCATTGGGAATCCAGATTTCTAAGGGATCTTCTTGCAGTTCCTATCGCATCCACTGGATGTCACCAGTCTTTAGAAATTGGTTGAGGTTTTTCCTTTGTGTAATGAAGAAGTACGGCCATCTTGAACGAGGGTAACTTGAAGTGTACTGTTAGAGGCGCGTGTCCAGAAAGCATGCTAGTTTGTTTTCCTCCTGTATTGAACACAGATCATCTCGTCTTCAATTTTATTGATTATTTACATAAAAAAATACCTAAAGTTGTATTACAAAAGTAGTTTGAAATGTGTTGGCAAAGTTTACCGGTAACTTTTGAGATATTTTGTAGTCACGGTGCACAAGTTGGAACCGGTGGTTTTCTGGATCAAACGCGCCAAATAAATTGACATTTTGGATATATATCGATGGAATTAATCGAACAAAAAGACGCTAGCGTCCCACATATCCCAGGGAGGTTAATCCGCTTCTTGATATGCCACACCTGTCAGGTGGATGGCTTATCTTGGTAAAGGAGAAATGCTTACTAACAGGGATGTAAACAAATTTCTGCACAAAATTTGAGAACATTTCTGGGATCTTTTATTTCAGCTCATGAAACATGGGACCAACACTTTACATGTTGCATTTATATTTTTGTTCAATGTTCTTCACACTAGCAACATTACAGGGAATTGTGTTGGGGACATCAGTTCGGCTTCGATATTCACCTCAGAATAAATCTATATATTTTTATTCTTTTTTGTGAAAGCTTGTGTTGTGATAATGTAGTTTGATGGAGGTTTTCTACCTGTTAACACATCCACAAACATGTCCTGAGGATCCATCCACAGGATCCTATCACAACAACCACAGGGTATTTATAGAGCTAGCAACGGACAGTACCAGTACACCTACAGGTGTTTAATTATCTGTCTGCAGCACAGGAGGTTGGTGGCTCCTTAATTGGGGAGGACGGGCTCGTGGTAATGGCTGGAGCATCACTCTGTTCCAGCCATTATTATGAGCCGTCCTCCCCTCAGCAGCCTCCTGTGGTCTGCAACACAGCAGTATCATTAAACATCAAGCTGTAATGAGGGAGAGATTAATTAAGAACACACTTTACTGTTAGGGAGCTAACCATAGAAAAAATAATTTAATTCACTAACCTTCGCAACCTTATAATTACCATTGAATGGGGTGTGAGACCAATCTACACACACTCACCTGTGCTCGAGCTTCTTCCGGTTGACACACACAGCCCTCTGGTATCCCTGGGCGATACACACCTTGTTTCGGCTACACTTCACCTTCTGACAGGGGTCTTTGGTGGTGTCAACATCTGTGTAAAGACAAGGAGATGTCATTTCCATCGCTATTCACATGGCCATAACACATCTGGACAAGAGGAACACTTGTGAGAAGGCTGTTCATTGACTACATTTCAGCATTCAACAATATTGTTTCCTCCAAGCTCAGAGCCCTGGGTCTGGACACCACCCTCTTCAACTGGATCCTGGACTTCCTGACGGGCACACTCTTAGAAAAAAGGGTTCCAAAACGGTTATGTGGCTGTCCCCATAGAAGAAACCTTTTTGGTTCCAGGTAGAACTCTCTGTGGAAATGGTTATACATGGAACCCAAAAGTGTTCTATCTGGAACCAATAGGGTTCAAAGGGTTCTCTTATGGGGACAGCTGAAGAACTCTTTTTGGTTCTAGACTGCGTGGCTTTGCACGACACCAACTCCATCATCAGGTTGCACTCACACCTGATGCACTCACACCTGCTTGCTGCCATTCCTGAACAAGCTCTGTACTGGTGGTGCCCCGATCCCGCAGCTGAATCAACTTTAGGAGATGGTCCTGGCGCTTGCTGGTCTTTTTCAGGCACCCTGAAGCCTTCTTCACAACAATTGAACTGCTCTCCTTGAAGTTCTTGATGATCCGATAAATGGTTGATTTAGGTGCAATCTTACTGGCAGCAATATCCTTGCCTGTGAAGCCCTTTTTGTGCAAAGCAATGATGACAGCAGGTGTTTCCTTGCAGGTAACCATGGTTGACAGAGGAAGCACAATGATTCCAAGCACCACCCTCCTTTTGAAGCCTTGTCCTCGTCAACACTCACACCTGTGTTAACGAGAGAATCACTAACATGATGTCAGCTGGTCCTTTTGTGGCAGGGCTGAAATGCAGTGGACAAGTTTTTGGGGATTCAGTTCATTTGCATGGCAAAGAGGGACTTTGCAATTAATTGCAATTCATCTGATCACTCTTCATAACATTCTGGAGTATATGAAAATTGCCATCATACAAACTGAAGCAGCAGACTTTGTGAAAATGTATATTTGTGTCATTCTCAAAACATTTGGCCATGACTGTATATGTAAATACAAGATTAAATCAAGAATAGTCTGATGGGTGACAATATTAGCCTATCACTTGTGAATTATATATTATCACTTGTGATAAGAAACAATGCCTTTTTTTGCAACTTTTTCTAATCATAGTCGCACACCTCGTGTGGCCTAGCCCATAAGCCTATATGTTTTGGTAAAGTTTGTATCACAACTAAAGTAGCCAAATAACACATTAATCCACTTTACAAGGGGTGTAGAGCCTAACTGGCATACATAAGCAGTATGTGAGTTTCAAGTTTGGGGAAGATACATTTTCACCATAAAAATGCACCTTTATAATAAAAGCATTACATGCATAATTGCATTTGTGGTCACTTTTGATAACGGTGTGAAACATTCACACTTATAGCCAATGGAACATTCACACTTATAGCCTACTACCATGTGTGCATGCTACACTTATAATGTGAAGAAAGAGCCTAATAGTTTATCAACATTTTAAACTAAATGTTCTGATCTGTTGCGTCAGCCACATTGCGTAAAAAACATTTTTTGATGCTAGTGGTTGTATTTATTTGGGATCTATAGCATCCCACAACTGTCCCAGACTATGTTTGGAATATTTATTTCTCGTACAGAATAGCATAGGTCATGGAGGATAGTAGATTGACATAGGCTAGTGCTTTTGCTGTTCGTTAGGCCTACTCATCTTGTTGGCTGACGAAAAGTAAATGTGGACACATCCAATATCTTCAATTTTTACAAGTCACCCACAACACCACTCCCATCCAAAACACCACTCCCGTCCACTTACAGGTATCAAGACCTGCCCCGGGACGTCTTCTTCTGGGCTCGGAAGGTGCCCCGACCTCTTCCCCATTCCCGCGGAGTACCAGGACCTCCGGGAGGTGTTCAGCAATGCCCGGACCATGTCGCTTCCGCCGCACCGACCCTATGACTGCGGGATTGACCTTCTCCCTAGCACAACGCCGCCCTGGGGACGTCTGTACTCTGTCGGGACCGGAGACCAAGGCTATGGATACCTACACTGGGGACTCCCTAGCTAGGATTTATCCATCACTCTTCCTCTCATGCCAGCGTAGGATTCGTCTTTGTGGAGAAAAAGGACTAGACCCTGCTCCTGTGCATTGACTACTGGGGACTCAATGACATTACGGTTAAGAACTTCTCGGCCTTCGAGCCACTCCAGGGGGCCACTGTTTTCCTAGCTGGATCTACGGAACGCCTACCACCTGGTGCGGATACGAGAGGGAGACGAGTGGAAGACCGCCTTCAACACGGCCACTACGAGTATCTGGTCATGCCCTTTGGTCTCATCAACGCCCCTGCGGTGTTCCAGGCTCTGGTGAATTATGTTTTCTGCGACTTGTTAAACCGGTTCGTCTTCATCTACATTGATGACATCCTCGTCTTCTCCCACTCCCCTCAAGAACACGTGCTCCACGTCCGGCAGGTCCTTCAACGCCTTCTGGAGAATCAGCTGTTTGTGAAGGCGGAGAAGTATGAGTTCCATCGCTCCACTATAGTTTTTCTGGGTTACATCATCTCTGCTGGGAGTGTCCAGATGGATCCCAGGAAGGTGAGAGCAATGATGGATTGGCCTCAGCCTACGTCCAGGGTGGAGCTGCAACGTTTCCTGGTGTTCACCAATTTCTATTTCCTCTTAATCCTGGGTTGCTGCACCCTGGCTTCCCCCGTCAGCACTCACCTCGCCCAATGTTCCATTCACGTGGTCTCCAGCTGCGGACCGAGGATTCTGGGACCTCAAACATCGCTTCACCACATCTCCCATCCTGGTTCATCCGGACCCATCTCGTCAGTTCGTGGTGGAGTCCGATGCTTCAGACATCGGGGTGGGGGCTGTCCTATCCCAGTGTTCTGCCTTTGACTTCAAGCTACATCCCTACATCTTATTTTCCCATTGCCTCAATGCCATGGAAAGAAACTACGATGTGGGGAATCGGGAGCTTCTTGTGGTGAAGATGGCGTTGGAGGAATGGAGGCACTGGCTGGAGTGAGCAGAACATCCGTTCATCTACCATGGTCCCGGACGTGTCCTCATTCATCGCTGCTTGCACAGTTTATGCACAGAACAAGACTCCTCTGCAAGCTCCGGCTGGTCTACTCCAACCTCTGCCTGTCCCCCACCGTCCCACCGTCCCTGTCCCCCACCGTCCCTGGTCTCCCTGAACTTTGTCACAGGTCTTCCCCCGTCTGAAGGCAACACCGCCATCCTGACCATGGTGGATAGGTTCTCCAAAGCCACCCACTTCATTCCTCTCTCCAAACTACTCTCTGCCAAAGAGACGGCCCAGGTCATGGTGCAGCATGTCTCCCGGATGGATCTATGGACTGCCTGTGGAAATGGTCTCTGACCGGGGTCCTCAGTTCTCATCCCAATTCTGGAAGGTGCACCCTCACTTGGTCGTCGGCCAGCCTGTCCTCCGGGTTCCACCCCCATTCCATTGGCCAGTCGGAGCGAGCCAACCAGGACCTCGAGACCACCCTGTGCTGCCTGGTCGCAGCCAACCGAACCACTTTGAGCCAACAGCTTGTGTGGGTTGAATATGTCCGCAACACTCTTCCCTGCTCTGCCACGGGCCTATCTTCCTTCGAGGGCCCCCTGGGGTATCAGCCCCCGCTCTTCCCTGAGCAGGAAGAGGAGGTCGGCATCCCTTCTGCCCAGATGTTTGTCCGCCTCTGTCATCGTACCTGGAGAAGAGCCCGGTCGGCCCTCCTCAAGACCACCTCCAGGTATCGACGACAAGCAGATCGCTATCAGACCCCGGGTCCCTGGTATCATCTCGGGCAGAAGGTATGGAGTCCCCCGGTTTATCAGCCCTTTCCCCATCTCCAAGGTCATTAGTCCCTCTGCTGTTCATCTTCTGTTGCCCCGTATCTTTTGTATACACCCCACCTTTCATGTATCCCGTACCAAGCCTGTGTCTCACAGTTCCTTGTCTTCCATTTCCAGGTCCACCCCTCCTCCCCGCGTCGTCGATGGCCATCCGGCGTACACGATGAGACGCCTCCTGAGGGTTCGACCATGGGGCAGGGGTTTCCAGTGCCTGGTTGACTGGGAGGGTTATGGCCCGGAGGAGAGGTGCTGGGTCCCCGCTAGAGACATCCTGGACCCAGCCCTTATCGCCGACTTCCACCGCTGGCACCCCAGTCAACCAGGTATGTGCCCAAGTAGAGAGGGGGGTACTGTCACACCCTGATCTGTTTCACCTGTCTTTGTGCTTGTCTCCATCCTCCCCAGGTGTCGCCCATCTTCCCCATTAACCTGTGTACTTATACTTGTGTTTTCTGTTTGTCTATTGACAGTTCATCTTGTTTGTCAAGCTTACCAGCGTTGTCCTGTCAGCTCCTGTCTTTTCCCAGCTTCTCTTTTTCTCACCCTCCTGGTTTTTGACCCTTGCCTGTCCTGACCCTGAACCCACCTGCCTGACCACTCTGCCTGCCATCCTGTACCTTTGCCCCTATATGGATTTCCGACCTCTGCCTGACCTGACCCTGAGCCTGCCGTCCTGTACCTTTGCCTCTGTTGCTGTAATAAATATTGTTACTTTGACACGGTCTGCATCTGGGTCTTACCTTATCCTGATAGACTTATGAAGTGTGTACAGCCTGCGCAAAAAAAACAAAGCAGAGCTCATACCTTTAAATACCTTTCCCCCCAAATGTTTTACTGAGGAGTGGCTTCCATCTGGCCACACTACCATAAAGGCCTGATTGGTGGAGTACTGCATAGAGTGTTGACCTTCTGGAAGGTTCTCCCATCTCCACAGAGGAACTCTGGAGCTCTGTCAGAGTGACCATCGGGTTCTTGGTCACCTCCCTGATCAAGGCCCTTCTCCCCTGATTGCTCAGTTTGACTGGGCAGCCAGCTCTAGGAAGAGTCTTTGTGGTTCCAAACTTTTTCAATTTAAGAATAATGGAGGCCACTGTGTTCTTGGGGACCTTCAATGCAGCAGAAATGTTTTGGTACCCTTCCCCAGATCTGTGCCTGGACACAATCCTGTCTCGGAGGTCTACGGGCAATTCCTTCGACCTCATGGCTTGGTATTTGCTCTGACGTGCAATGTCAACTGTGGGACCTTATATAGACAGGTGTGTGCCTTTCCAAATCATGTCCAATCAATTTAATGTACCACAGGTGGACTCCAATCAAGTTGTAGAAACATCAAGGATGATCAATGGAAACAGGATGCACCTGAGCTCAATTGAGTCTCATAGCAAAGGGTCTGAATACTTATGTAAATAAGGTATTTCTGTTTTTTATTTTGAATACATTTGCAAAAATTTCTAAAATCCTGTTTTTACTTTGTAATTATGGGGTATTGTGTGTAGATTTTTGAGTAAAAAAAATCTGTAACGTATCAAAAATGTACTGTACATAAACTACTCATCATACAAAAGACATTTGCAAGACTAGCCACATCCTCTAATTACCTGGCTCCATCTGCACATTTTTTTAAGAAACAAAATATCTTATGTATTTACCACATCAATGCATGCCAATCTACAATCTACAAATACTCATACCTCACAGACAGTTTACCTAAACTCTTCAATGGATTCTTCCAGGTTCATTCTGAAATCCATTTATGTACCACAAGACACTGCGACACCTTCACCATCCCTACTGCAGTACCTCATAGCCGCACCTCATAATTCTCTATCAGATAGGTACCATACTCTGGAATTCTTATCTTCGCATTGTCAAAACCTCATCATCCCTCAATAACTTCAAGCGAAGACTTGGGTTCAGCCTGATGAACCAAACTACCCAATAATCCCCTCCATGTAACGCTCACATGCACGCACGCACTCACACACACACACATTTTTTTTATTCTATACTGAGTATATCATGTACAATTATAATTAATATGCTTTATTTGACTGAATTAACTCTTTTTTTGCACATAGATTTGTGGTGTAGTTTTCATATCAGCCCTTTTAGGCTTCCAACCTCACCTGCAAACCGTTTTACCAGTTTATATCTGCACTGCTTTGTCTTTCACTTCTTTTCTTTAGTGCGAATAAATAAAACCTAAAACCTAAACTTTCCACCATTTAGCCTTTCACATGCACATCACTATTCAGTCGTTAGCCAGACAATAAGCATTCAAATGTCAGATTGTGGTAGTGTGCAGTTCTACAAAACTACCTTGTTTGGTGAACAATGTCTGATGTTTGAGTATTTAGCCAAACATCAAGCATAAGATGTTGGTAGTCCAAACTGTTGACTGTGAGTCTTACCTGTGTGTATGAGGTGTGTTAGGCCCAGGTGTGAAGGCCCAGGCAGCGTTGGAAATAATAAATGTGCTCTTTATTGAAATGCCAGGTTAAATAAAGGAGCATGTGATGGAGGTTAAAGTGTGTGGTAAGATATACAGAAAGAAACAAACAATGATAATGAACATTTAAAAGCAACTTTATTAACCCTCAACTCAAAATATAGCCACAATATTAAATGCAAATGGCAAGTAAAAAGTCTATAAAAAGTATTAGTGTACAACTTTGGCAGTAGAAATACACTCCACTACTGAAGATCTTCTGCAAACAGTCTTTAAACACAATTTCTAGTGCATCTCTTGCAGAATGAATAGCCTTTCTGGAACAATCTCTTGCAGGCAGTATTAGGTCAACCTAACCTTTTGCAAGATGGCATCCAACATTCTCCATCAATATCCTTGTTGTTTAGGCTTATTAATACATACCATTAAATGGATAGTAAAATGTGGTTAAAAAGTGTTTCTCTGTTGATACACTACAAGACCAAATGTATGGGGACACCTGCTAGTCCAACAAAATTATGGGCATTAATATGCAGTTCTGCACAAACCATTACAGTGTGGGAATTGTGAAAGATTTGGTCATGTGTCAAATGTTTGCAGACGGGAGAAGTATGGTATTGAAGAATCTGTGAATGGAAAATATTGCAAATGCCCTGTTAGGGCGAAAGCACTACACACACAGTTGATTGAAATGATCAAAGCTTGATGAAGAGTTAGTTATTACCACTGCTGGCTTGCTTTTGAAGCTAAGCAGGGTTGGTACTGGTCAGTCCTTGGATGGGAGACCAGATGCTGCTGGAAGTGGTGTTGGAGGGCCAGTAGGAGGCACTCTTTCCACTGGTCTAAAAAATATCCCAATGCTCCAGGGCAGTGATTGGGGACACTGCCCTGTGTAGGGTGCCGTCTCTCGGGTGGGACGTTAAACGGGTGTCCTGACTCTCTGAGGTCATTAAAGATCCCATGGCACTTATCGTAAGAGTAGGGGTGTTAACCCCGGTGTCCTGGCTAAATTCCCAATCTGGCCCTCAAACCATCACAGTCACCAAATAATCCCCAGTTTACAATTGGCTCATCCATCCCCCCTCCTCTCCCCTGTAACTATTCCCCAGGTCGTTGCTGCAAATGAGAACGTGTTCTCAGTCAACTTACCTGGTAAAATAACGGATAAATAAATAAATTAAATAAATTCTAAACAGCTGTGCAGTGCTCGTTGACATTATTATTCATTCTCAATGTCAAGAATACTCCTGACAGAATCTCTGTTCTCATTCTATTTCAAAGCAGCTCTTAAGGCACTACTGGAACAGATATTGTGATGCACAGAGACATGTTGTATTCACATGTATAGTCCTCTTGTATGGTATCTAGGTCTGCGGTGACAGGTATCATCTCATGTTATGGCATGGCAGTGTAGGATGAAGAAGACTAAATCAGTAATACAGAGATCATCAGCGGATTATCATAGCAAACCCACAGATATCAGGTTTGAAAATCAAATCCAAAAACAATCCACCCCCCTTCGTCAGCCACGGGTCTGTTGTGCGCATGCACACACACGACAGCGCCTCCCCCCCCAAAAAAGAGTCATGGTAATGATCCAGCCTGATCATCACCCTTTCATCAACTGGTCTTTCTCCATTTGTCAGCTACACACTCTGCTTCTGGCATTGATTGTGTATCTATCTCTCTGTCCCTCAAACCTCCCTTGTATTATTTTTCTCTCTCTGCCTCTCCTCTCTCTCTTTCTCTCTCTCTGTCTCTCCCTCTCCTCTCTCTTGCTCTCTTTCCCGCTGTTCCTCTCTCCTTCAGGCTGGTTTGATGCTTCGACCCACAGCTAATTCACACTAATGCATCAGCAGAATCAGAACAGAGCAGGCTGCCTGCCAACTTGGCCCTTAGAGAGAGAAGGAAAAAAGAAAGACAGATCTATTTGTCTGACTAGTGCCTTTGCCCTACAGTTGACTGCATAACCGTCTGTTGACTTCTTTAGAGGATTTAACCTCAGCTAAAGAAATAAGAAGAGAAAGGAAATAAATGCAAATAGAAAATACACAATCCAGGTTCATAGAAAACATTGTAAATAAATGTTGTTGTTATAGCAGCAGCCACAACACTTGTGCTGAAAGGCTTGGTGTTGTGTTGTGTGTTGTATAATAGCATAAGGTGGTTAGCCCAGTGTTAACAGGCTCCCATGGATTAAAGAATTGCCTGCACCACAATGATGATGTCTCCATAGCAACAGGCTCTATGAGCTGCGGGTCTTACTGTTACACTTTTCACATAGGCTTTGCGGTATGTTGTGTGAATATTTTGGGGGATTTTTGTTAATATGGTTTCCTTTCAAACAGCCAAAGTTTTACCACATTCTTGTTGGCATTCGTCTTTTATAATCCCAGTCCGTATTAGATAGAACGCCTGCCTGTGGGGAAAACAACCTGTGGTTACCTAGGTCACCCCATTACCTCACAGCAAAAACTTGACCCTTTTTAAACTCAATTGTCTTGTTGTCTGCTTCTACTAAACAAGTTAAATGTCTTACTTGTGATTAAATGTTTTCCACACACATAGTTGTGGCATACTTGGATACCGGGTCCCCACATTTCCCACGCCAAATAGCCTGAAGCCACAGGGCTCTTCATGCAGGCTCCATTTCCCTACTTGGGAGCATTGCGATCCATATGTTGGGATTTTTGACCTGGTTACATATACAGTACCAGTCAAAAGTTTGGACACGCCGACTCATTCAAGGGTTTTTCTTTAATTTTTACTATTTTCTACAATGTAGAATAGTGAAGATGTCAAAATAATGAAATAACATATTGAATCACGTAGTAACCAAAAAAAAGTGTTAAACAAATCAAAATACATTTTAGATTTTAGATTCTTCAAATTAGCCACCCTTGACCTTGATGACAGTTTGCACAATCTTGGCATTCTCAACCAGCAAGGTCAGTTGGAGGAAATAAAAGTACAGGCTTTGATATCAAGAAAAATTGGCAAAATGTTGACGGTATGCTAAAGTTTGTGGAAAAATGTCTTGGTTTGAAAGATGTATGTGATTTGTAGCTGTCTTTATCCGTCTCCCTCCGCATCTACTGTCTTTATCCGTCTCCACTGTCTTTATCCGTCTCCCTCCTCCACTCTAGAACGCCTGCCTGTGGGGATCCATCTCCCTCCGCCTCCGCAGTCTTTATCCGTCTCCCTCCGCCTCCGCTGTCTTTATCCGTCTCCCTCCGCCTCCGCTGTCTTTATCCGTCTCCCTCCGCAGTCTTTATCCGTCTCCCTCCGCTGTCTTTATCCGTCTCCCTCCGCCTCCGCTGTCTTTATCCGTCTCCCTCCGCCTCCGCTGTCTTTATCCGTCTCCCTCCGCCTCCGCTGTCTTTATCCGTCTCCCTCCGCCTCCGCTGTCTTTATCCGTCTCCCTCCGCCTCCGCTGTCTTGATCCGTCTCCCTCCGCCTCCACTCTCTTTATCCGTCTCCCTCCACCTCCACTCCCCTTATCCGTCTCCCTCCGCCTCCACTCCCTTTATCCGTCTCCCTCCGCCTCCACTCCCTTTATCCGTCTCCCTCCGCCTCCACTCCCTTTATCCGCCTCCACTCCCTTTATCCGTCTCCCTCCGCCTCCACTCCCTTTATCCGCCTCCACTCCCTTTATCCGTCTCCCTCCGCCTCCACTGTCTTTATCCGTCGCCCTCCGCCTCCACTGTCTTTATCAATCTCCCTCCGCTTCCGCTGTCTTTATCCGTCTCCCTCCGCCTCCCTCCGCCTCCCTCCGCCTCCGCTGTCTTTATCCGTCTCCCTCCGCCTCCGCTGTCTTTATCCGTCTCCCTCCGCCTCCGCTGTCTTGATCCGTCTCCCTCCGCCTCCGCTGTCTTGATCCGTCTCCCTCCGCCTCCGCTGTCTTGATCCGTCTCCCTCCGCCTCCGCTCCCTTGATCCGTCTCCCTCCGCCTCCGCTGTCTTGATCCGTCTCCCTCCGCCTCCGCTCCCTTTATCCGCCTCCACTCCCTTTATCCGTCTCCCTCCGCCTCCACTCCCTTTATCCGCCTCCACTCCCTTTATCCGTCTCCATCCGCCTCCACTGTCTTTATCCGTCTCCCTCCGCCTTCACTCCCTTTATCCGTCTCCCTCCGCCTCCACTCCCTTTATCCGTCGCCCTACGCCTCCACTGTCCTTGTCCGTCGCCCTACGCCTCCACTGTCTTTATCCGTCGCCCTCCGCCTCCACTGTCTTGATCCGTCGCCCTCCGCCTCCACTGTCTTGATCCGTCGCCCTCCGCCTCCATTGTCTTTATCCGTCGCCCTCCGCCTCCACTGTCTTTATCCGTCGCCCTCTGCCTCCACTCCCTTTATCCGTCTCCCTCCGCCTCCACTCCCTTTATCCGTCTCCCTCCGCCTCCACTCCCTTTATCCGTCTCCCTCCGCCTCCACTCCCTTTATCCGTCTCCCTCTGCCTCCACTCCCTTTATCTGTCTCCCTCCTCCTCCTCCACTCTAGAACGCCTGCCTGTGGGGATCCATCTCCCTCCGCCTCCGCAGTCTTCATCCGTCTCCCTCCGCCTCCGCTGTCTTTATCCGTCTCCCTCCGCCTCCGCTGTCTTTATCCGTCTCCCTCCGCCTCCGCTGTCTTTATCCGTCTCCCTTCGCTGTCTTTATCCGTCTCCCTCCGCTGTCTTTATCCGTCTCCCTCCACCTCCGCTGTCTTTATCCGTCTCCCTCCGCTGTCTTTATCCGTCTCCCTCCTCTGTCTTTATCCGTCTCCCTCCGCCTCCACTCCCTTTATCCGTCTCCCTCCGCCTCCACTCCCTTTATCCGTCTCCCTCCGCCTCCACTCCCTTTATCCGTCTCCCTCCGCCTCCACTCCCTTTATCCGTCTCCCTCCGCGTCCACTCCCTTTATCCGCCTCCACTGTCTTTATCCGTCGCCCTCCGCCTCCACTGTCTTTATCCGTCGCCCTCCGCCTCCACTCCCTTTATCCGTCGCCCTCCGCCTCCACTCCCTTTATCCGTCGCCCTCCGCCTCCACTCCCTTCATCCGTCGCCCTCCGCCTCCACTCCCTTTATCCGTCGCCCTCCGCCTCCACTCCCTTTACCCGTCGCCCTCCGCCTCCACTCCCTTTACCCGTCGCCCTCCGCCTCCACTCCCTTTACCCGTCGCCGTCCGCCTCCACTCCCTTTACCCGTCGCCCTCCGCCTCCACTCCCTTTACCCGTCGCCCTCCGCCTCCACTCCCTTTATCCGTCGCCCTCCGCCTCCACTCCCTTTACCCGTCGCCCTCCGCCTCCACTCCCTTTACCCGTCGTCGCCCTCCGCCTCCCTCCCTTTGTCCGTCGCCCTCCGCCTCCACTGTCCTTGTCCGTCGCCCTCCGCCTCCACTCCCTTTATCCGTCGCCCTCCGCCTCCACTCCCTTTACCCGTCGCCCTCCGCCTCCACTCCCTTTACCCGTCGCCCTCCGCCTCCACTCCCTTTGTCCGTCGCCCTCCGCCTCCACTGTCCTTGTCCGTCGCCCTCCGCCTCCACTGTCCTTATCCGTCGGCCTCCGCCTCCACTCCCTTTGTCCGTCGCCCTCCGCCTCCACTGTCTTTATCCGTCGCCCTCCGCCTCCACTCCCTTTATCCGCCTCCACTCCCTTTATCCGTCTCCCTCCGCCTCCACTCCCTTTATCCGTCTCCCTCCGCCTCCACTCCCTTTATCCGTCTCCCTCCGCCTCCACTCCCTTTATCCGTCTCCCTCCGCCTCCACTCCCTTTATCCGCCTCCACTCCCTTTATCCGTCTCCCTCCGCCTCCACTGTCTTTATCCGTCGCCCTCCGCCTCCACTGTCTTTATCCGTCGCCCTCCGCCTCCACTCCCTTTATCCGTCTCCCTCCGCCTCCACTCCCTTTATCCGTCTCCCTCCGCCTCCACTCCCTTTATCCGTCGCCCTCCGCCTCCACTCCCTTTATCCGTCGCCCTCCGCCTCCACTCCCTTTATCCGTCGCCCTCCGCCTCCACTCCCTTTATCCGTCGCCCTCCGCCTCCACTCCCTTTATCCGTCGCCCTCCGCCTCCACTGTCTTTATCCGTCGCCCTCCGCCTCCACTGTCTTTATCCGTCGCCCTCCGCCTCCACTGTCTTTATCCGTCGCCCTCCGCCTCCACTGTCTTTATCCGTCGCCCTCCGCCTCCACTGTCTTTATCCGTCGTCCTCCGCCTCCACTGTCTTTATCCGTCGCCCTCCGCCTCCACTGTCTTTATCCGTCGCCCTCCGCCTCCACTGTCTTTATCCGTCGCCCTCCGCCTCCACTGTCTTTATCCGTCGCCCTCCGCCTCCACTGTCTTTATCCGTCGCCCTCCGCCTCCACTGTCTTTATCCGTCGCCCTCCGCCTCCACTGTCTTTATCCGTCGCCCTCCGCCTCCACTGTCTTTATCCGTCTCCCTCCGCCTCTACTGTCTTTTTCCGTCTCCCTCCGCCTCTTATCTGTCTTTTATCTATGTCTCTCTTCTCTTCTCTCCCCAGTCTTCCACCCTTCACCCCCCTTCTCTCGATGCATCTTCTTCACATCATCTCTCACCACTTACTTCTCTCTCTCCTTCTCTATCCTTGTTATGTCATAAGAGTGTGCTGCTATTAACTCTCCTTATTAGGCACTGCATGCGGTAATCCAACCTAATCCAGATTATCACCAGGCTAATCCCTGGAGATTGGGACTGGAGAACGGTGAGCTCAACTCAGTCATCATCATCTCTCATCCTCTGTTTACAAACTCTCTGCTACTAATGTCATCAGAGCTATCGCATATTGCTTTTTCCAGGACATAGATAGGCTATACCTCAACTAGCCTGTACCTCTGCACACTGACTCGGTACCGGTGCCCCTTGTATATAGACTCGTTATTGTTAGTCTTATTGTGTTACTTTTTATTATTACTTTTTATTTTAGCCTACTTGGTAAATATTTTCTTCTTCTTGAGCTGCATTGTTGGTTAAGGGCTTGTAAGTAAGCATTTCACGGTAAAGTCTACACTTGTTGTATTCGGCGCATGTGGCAAATAAAGTTTGATTTGATTATATGGATTATACCAAGACAGTCATGAAGAGGGCACGACAAAGCATATTCGCCCTCAGGAAACTAAACATTTCTGAGATCCTCAAAAGGTTCTACAGCTGCAACATCGAGAGCATCCTGACCGGTTGCATCACTGCCTGGTACGGCAATTGCTCAGCCTCCGACCACAAGGCACTTCAGAGGGTAGTGGGTAAGGCCCAGTACATCACTGGGGCAAAGCTGCCTGCCATCCAGGACCTCTACACCAGGCAGTGTCAGAGGAAGGCCCTGAAAATTGTCAAAGACCCCAGCCATAGACTGTTCTCTCTACTACCGCATGGCAAGCGGTACCGGAGTGCCAAGTCTAGGACAAAAAGGCTTCTCAACAGTTTTTACCCACAAGCCATAAGACTCCTGGACTATTTGCATTGTGTGCCCCCCCAACCCCTCTTTTACGCTGCTGCTACGCTATGTTTATCTTTAACTAGTCACTTTAACTATACATTCATGTACATACTACCTCAATTGGCCCGACCAACCAGTGCTCCCGCACATCAGCTAACCGGGCTATCTGCATTGTGTCCCACCACCCATCACCCACCAACCCATCTTTTACGCTACTGCTACTCTCTGTTCATCATATACAGTGATGCAAAAAAAGTATTTAGTCAGCCACCAATTGTGCAAGTTCTCCCACTTAAAAAGATGAGAGAGGCCTGTAATTTTCATCATAGGTACACTTCAACTATGACAGACAAAATGAGAAAAGAAATCCAGAAAATCACATTGTAGGATTATTAATGAATTTATTTGCAAATTATGGTGGAAAATAACAGTAGCAAAGCTGACTAACCAGCCTTGCTACTGTTATTTTCAAATGTCTTTTTACTCTTGTTTTATTTATTCCTAACGCTAACCCTTTGATTTGAAGTGGGTGAGGCGGGTTGCAGGAGAGCATTGTTGAAACTGAGGTTAAAAATATATGAAATATATAGGAAATATATACGAAGGAGGGAAAAAGATATATACACGGACACGACAAGACAAAGATGTCTGAACTGCTATGCGATCTTGGAATGTGTCGGAGCGCCTTTAAACAGGTCAACATTCACAAGGCCGCAGGGCCAGAAGGATTAGCAGAATGTGTACTGCGAGCATGCACTAACCAACTGGCAAGGGTCTTCACTGACATTTTCAACCTCTTCCTGTCCAAGTCTAATACCAACATGTTTTAAGCAGACCATCATAGTCCCTGTGCGAAAGGCTGGTCATGGCTCACATCAACAACATTATCCAGAAAACCTAGACCCGCTTCTATTTACATACCGCCCTAACAGATCCACAGATGATGAAATCTCTATTGCACTCCACACTGCCCTTTTCCACCTGGACAAAAGGAACACCTATGTGAGAATGCTATTCATTGACTACAGCTCAGCGTTCAACACCATAGTACCCTCAAAGCTCATCACTAAGCTAAGGACCCTGTGACTAAACACCTCCCTCTGCAACTGGATCCTGGACTTCCTGACGGGCCGCCCCCAGGTGATAAGGATAGGCAACAACACGTCTGCCACGCTGATCCTCAACACTGGGGTCCCTCAGAGGAGCGCGAGAGAGAGAGAGATCAGTTCTATTAAAGTTGAGAGCTCCAACAATTCCTACAGCATTGTTTGATATTTCAATTATTGACAATATTATAAAATACAATGTCACAAAATGGACTCTAGCAAGAAAACACAATAGTAGAAAGTATAAACACTCCCTCCCCCTCATCCCCTCTCTCCCCCTCTCCCCCTCTCTCTCCAGACCTCTACAAGAAGTCATAATTACCCGCTAATTAAGCTTGGGGAGATATAGCAGTACTAATGGACTCAGCCATTCTATTCCCAACACTTTATTTGAGCTACAAATCAAGACACAATGGTCATGGACACAACTTCAAGCTTGTGTTCCAAATGGCACTATTTTTCATATACAGTTTAATATAAAGGTAGTGCACCATTATAGGGAATAGGGTTCCATTTGGAATGCAGCCTGGAGGTCATGACTCCATCGGCCTGTGGCTCAATTAAAGACAGAGAAGAGGAGAGCAGAGAAGAGAAGACAGGCTAGGCTACTCAATGTTGATTGGTGGTTGGTCGACAGCAGAGCTCAGAACCTCCTCAGGGAGAAAGATACAGTCAGACGGCTGCTGTTACAGCGAGCTAACATCTCTAACATCACTTTACGTTTTCACTGAGGTCACGTGTGTACAGCATCTGACCTTAGAATACAAATTGGATTGTAAACAAACATGTATCTTGCCTTGTCTAAAACACCAGTGTAGTGTGTGATACCTCAGTTGTGCACCTTTTGGTTACCTTTTTATGTGACCTGGGCTGAAGCACATCTGGGTGCACTCTCATTCTAATGGACATTGTCGTGTCTGATAAACCAAGTGATCGTCAACCCCTAATTCCTGGCCTGGCAAAGATCCCTGCGATGTTGCCGACTTGTCCCTCAGATGGATGGCTAGCTAGCTATATACTGATTTAGTCAGCTTTCAAGAACTCGGTTTTTGTTTCCTATGAGAATGTTTTATCGATCAACTAACCACTTGATGAAATTGAGGTAAATATAATGGATAACATGATCACTCAGGTTATTTCTCAAAAGTGATGGTGCTGAATCTTCCTAAGTAAAGTTGATTATTTTCCTGCTGTAGCAAACTGTCTCTAATTAAGATCCTACACCAGTACAATAGATGTATAATATACAGTATGTTAAAGAACTGAGGGGGGGCTTACTTTCATTAGAGCCTCCCTGATTCTCATCCCAGGTCCTCACATAGTCATCCTGCAGAGACAGAGAGATCCAGGTTAACCCACAGCAAAAGAAGCATCATGATTAACTGAGTGAGTGAGTCACTGGTTACGTCCAAAATAGCACCCTATTGCCTATATAGTGCACTACTTTTAACCACAGCCCTATGGACCCTGGTCAAAAGAAGTGCACTATAAAGGGAATAGGGTGGCATTTTGGCCACAGACACTGTGGGTCCAGATGAGTCTGCATGGGGATCTAACAAACAGCATGGCTTACTATAGTACTGCACCAGAAATATCTTGCAAAGAATTTGTGTTCCAAATGGCACCCTATTCCCTATAGAGTGCACTACTTACTCTATATGCTCTGGTCAAAAGTAGTGCACTATATAGGGACTGAAGCGCCGTTTGTGGAACATACGACCGGTCTTTCAATTGTATTTGTTACTTTTTATTCTTAATTAGAACATTAATCGTTCTCATTAAAATGGACAAGTTGAGAGAGAGAGAGAGAGAAGAGAAAGAAGAGCGAGATATATGAAAGTGAGAGGGAGAGGGAGAGAGATGTACAGTATATATAAGAAAGAGAGGTTAGGGTGGGTGGGTAGAGAGAGTGTAAATGGCAATAAAGAGAGAAACAGAGACAATGAACATGAGTTACAAGCATTCAAAAAAGACATCAAAGAAAAAGGGATGGGTAGAATATAGATGAAGAAATAAACTGACCTCTACTTCCTGGTAGAACGAGAGGCAGAGGAGAAGAAGAAGAGGGATAGTTAAAGGATGTAACATCAGATATACTGAGGTGTATTCATCAACATTTATCACCATGTTCAATATACAGCGTCTCTTGATTGATGGTCTCCACAGAGACACAATGAATAGCAAAGAGCTTTAGCTCGCAGTGAATTAACATATAATTGATTATGCAATAACAACAAAAAACACAATATAAGACTGTTTTATACTCATACATGGAATGCACAGCAGAAAAAAAGGAAAATGTCATATTTCCCCAGTACCAATAGAAGTAAAGGTCATATTTCCCCAGTACCAATAAAGATAAAGGTCATATTTCCCCAGTATCAAGAGGTAAAAGTCATATTTCCCCAGTACCAATAGAGGTAAAGGTCATATTTCCCCAGTACCAATAGAGGTAAAGGTCATATTTCCCCAGTACCAATAGAGGTAAAAGTCATATTTCCCCAGTATCAAGAGGTAAAAGTTATATTTCCCCAGTACCAATAGAGGTAAAGGTCATATTTCCCCAGTACCAATAGAGATAAAGGTCATATTTCCCCAGTATCAAGAGGTAAAAGCCATATTTCCCCAGTACCAATAGAGGTAAAGGTCATATTTCCCCAGTATCAAGAGGTAAAAGTCATATTTCCCCAGTACCAATAGAGATAAAGGTCATATTTCCCCAGTATCAAGAGGTAAAAGCCATATTTCCCCAGTACCAATAGAGGTAAAGGTCATATTTTCCCAGTACCAATAGAGGTAAAGGTCATATTTCCCCAGTACCAATAGAGGTAAAAGTCATATTTCCACAGTATCAATAGAGGTAAAGGTCATATTTCCCCAGTACCAATAGAGGTAAAGGTCATATTTCCCCAGTACCAATAGAGGTAAAGGTCATATTTCCCCAGTATCAATAGAGGTAAAGGTCATATTTCCCCAGTATCAATAGAGGTAAAGGTCATATTTCCCCAGTATCAATAGAGGTAAAGGTCATATTTCCCCAGTATCAATAGAGGTAAAGGTCATATTTTCCCAGTATCAATAGATAAGCATACATTTACATTGTGATATCGTCCCTGTATTCGTTTGGTTGTGATATTCTCTATAGCAAACCCCAAAGAAATTAAGTATACTGACATCGGCCTATCGCTTGGCCTCAAAACAGTAAATAGCCATTTAGAGAAATATATGGTCTGCCTCTTTAGCGGTGGTATACTCCGTAGGATATACATCACCATAAACACTTACTGTACTGCAAGAGGGGGTGCCAAGAAGCTCTCTGGAGGAAACAATAAAGCGTGACTCACTCATAAAGGCATCCTGGGGTCTCTGCTTGCTCTCCTTCCTCTCTCTACATCCAGGGTGGCTTGTTTTCATGGAGGTAAATATTTTATGCACATTCTCCCCATCAGTGTTGTGTTTCCACCAAACTGACTTGTTGCAGATAAAAATCAGGTTGTGATGACGTAGTGCACACTAAATGTACTTTTTGATGAAGTTTTCATGTACCGAAAAATCTACAGTTCAATGTGTTCCGCATTTTAAACTCTACAGATAGTTTTACCGATGTCATTTCAACCCAAATGTGATCACGATGAATCAACGTGGAAAACAGATTGGATTTGCAAAAAGTCATCAACCTAAGGGAATTTCGCCCCCCCACCCCCACCCACCCAACTAAATCCAATGACAGGGAAAAATGTTTGGTTGATTTCATGTTGAACTCACGTTAGTTGACAACTGAACTAAATGTAAATCAAAACTAGGAGTTGAACTTACAGTATTTCCCAATTGTTTACACACTAAAATTGGAACTTTAAACGCAAATCACCGAAACCTGAAACTCATGTACCAAATCCCTAAACCAAGTCTGCAAAATTGCAAGCACAATTCCTGCTTTGCACTCATTTTTCAATTCTATATCACACTTTCTGCAAAACACTACACACAGTTCTCTACATTACGCACAACATTCAAAATTAAAATCTCTCCAGTCCCTTTGGAAAGCAATGCCATTCGCATTGTCAAGCTCTATACACCAATTGGCAACACCCACTCCTCACAGGTGTAAATGTATATACACACACACACACACACACACACACACACAGTATATCATAAAAGTGAGTACACCACTCACATTTTTGTAAATATTTGAGTATATCTTTTCATGTGACAACACTGAAGAAATTACACTTTGCTACAATGTAAAGTAGTGAGTGTACAGCTTGTATAACAGTGTAAATTTGCTGCCCCCTCAAAATAACTCACACAGCCATTTCTAAACCGCTGGCAACAAAAGTGAGTTCACCCATAAGTGAAAATGTCCAAATTGGGCCCAAAGTGTCAATATTTTGTGTGGCCACCATCATTTTCTAGCACTGCCTTAACCCTCTTGTGCCACTGGAGTCCTCTTCCACTCCTCCATGACCACATCACAGAGCTGGTGGATGTTAGAGACCTTGCACTCCTCCACCTTCCGTTTGAGGATGCCCCACAGATGCTCAATAGGGTTTAGGTCTGGAGACATGCTTGCCCAGTCCATCACCTTTACCCTCAGCTTCCTGGGTTGGCAGGGTAGCCTAGTGGTTAGAGCGTTGGACTAGTAACCGAAAGGTTGCAAGTTCAAATCCCCCAGCTGACAAGGTACAAATCTGACGTTCTGCCCCTGAACAGGCAGTTAACCCACTGTTCCTAGGCCGTCATTAAAAATAAGAACTTGTTCTTAACTGACTTGCCTAGTAAAATAAAGGTAAAATTTAAAAATAATAATAATAATTTAGCAAGGCAATGGTCGCCTTGGAGGTGTGTTTGGGATCATTATCATGTTGGAATACTGCCCTGCGGCCCAGTCTCCGAACGAAGGTGTTCATGCTCTGCTTAAGTATGTCACAGTACATGTTGGCATTCATGGTTCCCTCAATGAACTGTAGATCCCCAGTGCCGGCAACACTCATGCAGCCTCAGACCATGACACTCCCACCACCATGCTTGACTGTAGGCAGGACACACTTGTCTTTGTACTTCTCACCTGGTTGCCGCCACACAAGAGCTAGAGGTGAAGGAGTGAGAGTAAGAGGAGGACAAGGAAGGACAGTTGTCTCAGATGAGATCAGGGCCACATTGGTTGACCATGTGCTCAACCAGGGATTGAGTATGAGGGAGGCTAGGCAGAGAGCTCAGCCCAACCTGCGCCGCTACACGGTTGTATCTATCATCCATACATTCAGAAATGAGAACCGGTAAGGTCTCTCTTTATGTATGTTTACTGCAGTCCGACATATCAGTAGGCCAATGTTACAGTAACGTCATTTCATATTGAAAGAAAATATTTATTTTAGCTTACTGTAACCAATCATATAATATTTGTGGATCTTCTGCAGAACTGAGAGTCGGCCAGGCCATGTTGGAGAACTCCGGCTGTTCACACCAGAACTGAGAGAAGGCCAGGCCATGGTGGAAGACACCGGCTGTTCACACCAGAACTGAGAGAAGGCCAGGCCATGTTGGAAGACACCGGCTGTTCACACCAGAACTGAGAGAAGGCCAGGCCATGGTGGAAGACACCGGCTGTTCACACCAGAACTGAGAGAAGGCCAGGCCATGTTGGAAGACTCCGGCTGTTCACACCAGAACTGAGAGAAGGCCAGGCCATGTTGGAAGACTCCGGCTGTTCACACCAGAACTGAGAGAAGGCCAGGCCATGTTGGAAGACTCCGGCTGTTCACACCAGAACTGAGAGAAGGCCAGGCCATGGTGGAAGACACCGGCTGTTCACACCAGAACTGAGAGAAGGCCAGGCCATGGTGGAAGACACCGGCTGTTCACACCAGAACTGAGAGTCGGCCAGGCCATGTTGGAAGACACCGGCTGTTCACACCAGAACTGAGAGATGGCCAGGCCATGTTGGAAGACTCCGGCTGTTCACACCAGAACTGAGAGAAGGCCAGGCCATGGTGGAAGACACCGGCTGTTCACACCAGAACTGAGAGAAGGCCAGGCCATGTTGGAAGACTCCGGCTGTTCACACCAGAACTGAGAGAAGGCCAGGCCATGTTGGAAGACTCCGGCTGTTCACACCAGAACTGAGAGAAGGCCAGGCCATGGTGGAAGACACCGGCTGTTCACACCAGAACTGAGAGAAGGCCAGGCCATGTTGGAAGACTCCGGCTGTTCACACCAGAACTGAGAGAAGGCCAGGCCATGGTGGAAGACACTGGCTGTTCACACCAGAACTGAGAGAAGGCCAGGCCATGGTGGAAGACACCGGCTGTTCACACCAGAACTGAGAGTCGGCCAGGCCATGTTGGAAGACACCGGCTGTTCACACCAGAACTGAGAGATGGCCAGGCCATGGTGGAAGACACCGGCTGTTCACACCAGAACTGAGAAGGCCAGGCCATGGTGGAAGACTCCGGCTGTTCACACCAGAACTGAGAGAAGGCCAGGCCATGTTGGAAGACTCCGGCTGTTCACACCAGAACTGAGAGAAGGCCAGGCCATGTTGGAAGACTCCGGCTGTTCACACCAGAACTGAGAAGGCCAGGCCATGTTGGAAGACTCCGGCTGTTCACACCAGAACTGAGAGAAGGCCAGGCCATGTTGGAAGACTCCGGCTGTTCACACCAGAACTGAGAGAAGGCCAGGCCATGTTGGAAGACTCCGTCTGTTCACACCAGAACTGAGAGAAGGCCAGGCCATGGTGGAAGACTCCGTCTGTTCACACCAGAACTGAGAGAAGGCCAGGCCATGTTGGAAGACTCCGGCTGTTCACACCAGAACTGAGAGAAGGCCAGGCCATGTTGGAAGACACCGGCTGTTCACACCAGAACTGAGAGAAGGCCAGGCCATGGTGGAAGACTCCGGCTGTTCACACCAGAACAGGAGACCGCTATTGTGAACATGGTGATGGCAAACAATACCATTAGACTAGGAGAAATACAGAACCACGTAATTGCAGACAACACAAAATTCAATGATGATGATCTACATTGGACCGTGTATTACAGCACAAGCGAATCCAGATGAAACATGTTTACAGGGTGCCATTTGAGAGAAACACAGAGGGTTAAAGAACAGCGCTATGAATATGTCCAAGTAAGTCCTATACTGTGAATTTACTATCATATCAGCACTGTATTAATCGGCTGCCTCTGACGTTCCAGTTATTGATGATGAAGCTCTTGCATTATTTAACAGTGTGCATCGAGAAGTAGAACTCATTTTCTAAACAGCACAGGGAAGCAAGGTGACTTTCAAGTTTAATTGCAGTTTGTGGAAACTAGGCAATGTCAAAAGGCTGAAAGAAGGTCATGATATCCCAAATCATTCTGTTATGCAAACGCCTGCCAATCCTCAAGGATGCATATACATTTACATGTTCGTCATTTAGCAGACGCTCTTGTCCAGTCTTACAGTTAGTGAGTGTATACATACTGTATGTACTTGT
The DNA here is from genome assembly GCF_036934945.1 of Oncorhynchus masou masou. NCBI lineage: Eukaryota > Metazoa > Chordata > Actinopteri > Salmoniformes > Salmonidae > Oncorhynchus > Oncorhynchus masou. The sequence continues at coordinate 61,418,677 of NC_088234.1, forward strand.
TCTTACTGCATGCATGTAGCTAACACAAAAGACCTCAAACCCAAATCCAATCGTATCACAAGTCTGTAAAAAAGTGGGATATAGTAACACTGTCAGTTTGAACTCCTTTAAAGAGATTATCTGGTACTTTTAGCCAGTAGTTCTGAAAGTAGCGCTCATGAGCCAAAAGTACTATACTATATGTGCCCCACATCATTGCTTTCTCTCTCGCTCTGCTGTGTGTGCATTTTGCTAGCAGTCAATGAAATGGCGAGGGGCTAAAGCTCATTGGCTAGAATTCATATTGTTTGGGGGCTGGCTAACATGGGGGAAAGGGGAGGGAAAATGGAGACACACAGATTACAGTAAACAGTTGCTTTCAAACATTGCTAATTGAGGTAAGACAGTAATTCTGCTCATAGATTATGCATGTATGAACTACACATTGACACATCCAGCTCAAAGCGGGAGGTTTAAAAGAATACTTACTAGTCGCCAAAGTTCAGTGGCATGTCTGCTTAAGTTGGGCTGTCTCAGTATCTGACATGGCAGACACCCCCCCCCCCTGCTGTGTATTCACCCTGACTGACAGTAGAATCCCTCATATCACTGGGACGAGACTCAGTCTGTATGTGTGGATGTGGTCATGTGCACATGCTTGTCTGTGAATGATGGGTATTTCTAAGTCAATGTCAGCTGTCACATGCTGTATCCTGTTCATTTGTCCCAAAGAAAGCACTGGGGATGGGGTGGATCACAAAAGCAAAACATAAGGTAGTGGGACATGCACCTCAGTTGACAATCTATGCATGCATGGCGATCCATACACAATATCATGTCTAGACGAGGAAGGAAGGAGCAAATATCCGTATCGTATCAGAGCAACACTAATCTCACAGGGAAAGGCCATATGAACTTCACTCCTGACATTACTCAGTGACTGACTTCAGTATCAGTATGCACATCTGTTCCCTGCAGGAATTGAACCCACAACCATGGGGTTGCCAGCATCACACTCTTACCACTTGAGTCTACAACCGCTCATCAATAAAAGGGTAAAAGTGGGGGATGTTTCTTTACAGAAGCTATTGCCCTCTGAGATGACAGAGAGAGGAAGATGAAGCGAATTCTGCTTTGCCTCTGCTTCCGAGTAAATTCAGTTCTGCCCTGCTGCATCACACTACCTGCTGGGCAGCTCTCATTTGGCCTGGCATCCAACTGCTGATTTTAGCCTGTGTAAAACTCTGCAGTCTGTACTGTCCTCATTTATAGAGTTCTCTCAGTCTCTGTATGATTCTCTATATGTTTGGCTCTCAGTTTCTCTCCTCAGTCTTCTCTCTCCTGCTGTTTCTATCTCACTTTCTTTTTCTTTCCACTGCCTCACATCTTCCCTCTTTTATCTCATCCCCTTTCACCTCTCTTCCATCCTCCTCTCTCCAGTCTTCTCTCATCCAACATGTTGTGTTATGGCAGCAGTGCGTTGCGTTATGACAGCAGTGTGTTGTGTTATGGCGCAGTGTGTGGTATGGCGCCGTGTTATGGCGCAGTGTTATGGCGCAGTGTGTTGTGTTATGGCGCAGTGTGTTGTGTTATGGCGCCGTGTGTTGTGTTATGGCGCCGTGTGTTGTATTATGGCAGCAGTGCGTTGTGTTATGGCAGCAGTGCGTTGCGTTATGGCAGCAGTGCATTGCGTTATGGCAGCAGTGCATTGCGTTATGGCAGCAGTGCGGTGCGTTATGGCAGCAGTGCGGTGCGTGATGGCAGCAGTGCGGTGCGTTATGGCAGCAGTGCGTTGCGTTATGGCAGCAGTGCGTTGCGTTATGGCAGCAGTGCATTGCGTTATGGCAGCAGTGCATTGCGTTATGGCAGCAGTGCATTGCGTTATGGCAGCAGTGCGGTGCGTTATGGCAGCAGTGCATTGCGTTATGGCAGCAGTGCGGTGCGTTATGGCAGCAGTGCGGTGCGTTATGGCAGCAGTGCGGTGCGTTATGACAGCAGTGTGTTGTGTTATGGTGCAGTGTGTTGTGTTATGGCGCCGTGTGTTATGGCAGCAGTGTGTTGTGTTATGGCAGCAGTGTGTTATGGCAGCAGTGTGTTGCGTTATGGCAGCAGTGTGTGGTGTTATGGCGCAGTGTGTTTTGTTATGGCAGCAGTGTGTTGCGTTATGGCAGCAGTGTGTTGTGTTATGGCAGCAGTGTGTTGCGTTATGGCAGCAGTGTTATGGCGCAGTGCGTTGTGTTATGACAGCAGGGTGTTTTGTTATGGCAGCAGTGTGTTGTGTTATGGCAGCAGTGTGTTGCGTTATGGCAGCAGTGTGTTGCGTTATGGCAGCAGTGTTATGGCGCAGTGCGTTGTGTTATGACAGCAGGGTGTTTTGTTATGGCAGCAGTGTGTTGTGTTATGGCAGCAGTGCGTTGTGTTATGGCAGCAGTGCGTTGCGTTATGGCAGCAGTGCGTTGCGTTATGGCAGCAGTGCGTTGCGTTATGGCAGCAGTGCGTTGCGTTATGGCAGCAGTGCATTGCGTTATGGCAGCAGTGCATTGCGTTATGGCAGCAGTGCGGTGCGTTATGGCAGCAGTGCGGTGCGTGATGGCTGCAGTGCGGTGCGTTATGGCAGCAGTGCGTTGCGTTATGGCAGCAGTGCGTTGCGTTATGGCAGCAGTGCATTGCGTTATGGCAGCAGTGCGTTGCGTTATGGCAGCAGTGCGTTGCGTTATGGCAGCAGTGCATTGCGTTATGGCAGCAGTGCATTGCGTTATGGCAGCAGTGCATTGCGTTATGGCAGCAGTGCGGTGCGTTATGGCAGCAGTGCATTGCGTTATGGCAGCAGTGCGGTGCGTTATGGCAGCAGTGCGGTGCGTTATGGCAGCAGTGCGGTGCGTTATGACAGCAGTGTGTTGTGTTATGGCGCAGTGTGTTGTGTTATGGCGCCGTGTGTTATGGCAGCAGTGTGTTGTGTTATGGCAGCAGTGTGTTAAGGCAGCAGTGTGTTGCGTTATGGCAGCAGTGTGTGGTGTTATGGCGCAGTGTGTTTTGTTATGGCAGCAGTGTGTTGCGTTATGGCAGCAGTGTGTTGTGTTATGGCAGCAGTGTGTTGCGTTATGGCAGCAGTGTTATGGCGCAGTGCGTTGTGTTATGACAGCAGGGTGTTTTGTTATGGCAGCAGTGTGTTGTGTTATGGCAGCAGTGCGTTGTGTTATGGCAGCAGTGCGTTGCGTTATGGCAGCAGTGTGTTGCGTTATGGCAGCAGTGTGTTGCGTTATGGCAGCAGTGTGTTGCGTTATGGCAGCAGTGTTATGGCGCAGTGCGTTGTATTATGACAGCAGGGTGTTTTGTTATGGCAGCAGTGTGTTGTGTTATGGCAGCAGTGTGTTGCGTTATGGCAGCAGTGTTATGGCGCAGTGCGTTGTGTTATGACAGCAGGGTGTTTTGTTATGGCAGCAGTGTGTTGTGTTATGGCAGCAGTGCGTTGTGTTATGGCAGCAGTGTGTTGCGTTATGGCAGCAGTGTGTTGCGTTATGGCAGCAGTGTGTTGCGTTATGGCAGCAGTGTGTTGCGTTATGGCAGCAGTGTTATGGCGCAGTGCGTTGTGTTATGACAGCAGGGTGTTTTGTTATGGCAGCAGTGTGTTGTGTTATGGCAGCAGTGCGTTGTGTTATGGCAGCAGTGTGTTGCGTTATGGCAGCAGTGTGTTGCGTTATGGCAGCAGTGTTATGGCGCAGTGCGTTGTGTTATGACAGCAGGGTGTTTTGTTATGGCAGCAGTGTGTTGTGTTATGGCAGCAGTGCGTTGTGTTATGGCAGCAGTGTGTTGCGTTATGGCAGCAGTGTGTTGCGTTATGGCAGCAGTGTGTTGCGTTATGGCAGCAGTGTTATGGCGCAGTGCGTTGTGTTATGACAGCAGGGTGTTTTGTTATGGCAGCAGTGTGTTGTGTTATGGCAGCAGTGTGTTGCGTTATGGCAGCAGTGTGTTGCGTTATGGCAGCAGTGTTATGGCGCAGTGCGTTGTGTTATGACAGCAGGGTGTTTTGTTATGGCAGCAGTGTATGGCAGCAGTGTTGTGTTATGGCAGCAGTGCGTTGTGTTATGGCAGCAGTGTGTTGCGTTATGGCAGCAGTGTGTTGCGTTATGGCAGCAGTGTGTTGTGTTATGGCAGCAGTGTGTTGCGTTATGGCAGCAGTGTTATGGCGCAGTGCGTTGTGTTATGACAGCAGGGTGTTTTGTTATGGCAGCAATGTGTTGTGTTATGGCAGCAGTGTGTTGCGTTATGGCAGCAGTGTGTTGCGTTATGGCAGCAGTGTTATGGCGCAGTGCGTTGTGTTATGACAGCAGGGTGTTTTGTTATGGCAGCAGTGTGTTGTGTTATGGCAGCAGTGCGTTGTGTTATGGCAGCAGTGTGTTGCGTTATGGCAGCAGTGTGTTGCGTTATGGCAGCAGTGTGTTGCGTTATGGCAGCAGTGTGTTGCGTTATGGCAGCAGTGTTATGGCAGCAGTGTGTTGTGTTATGGCAGCAGTGTGTTGCGTTATGGCAGCAGTGTGTTGCGTTATGGCAGCAGTGTTATGGCGCAGTGCGTTGTGTTATGACAGCAGGGTGTTTTGTTATGGCAGCAGTGTGTTGTGTTATGGCAGCAGTGCGTTGTGTTATGGCAGCAGTGTGTTGCGTTATGGCAGCAGTGTGTTGCGTTATGGCAGCAGGGTGTTTTGTTATGGCAGCAGTGTGTTGTGTTATGGCAGCAGTGCGTTGTGTTATGGCAGCAGTGTGTTGCGTTATGGCAGCAGTGTGTTGCGTTATGGCAGCAGTGCGTTACGTTATGGCAGCAGTGCGTTACGTTATGGCAGCAGTGTGTTGTGTCATGGTGCAGTGTGTTGTGTCATGGCGCAGTGTGTTGTGTTATGGCAGCAGTGTGTTGCGTTATGGCAGCAGTGCGTTGAGCTATGACAACAGTGTGTTGTGTTATGGCAGCAGTGTGTTGCGTTATGGCAGCAGTGTGTTGCGTTATGGCAGCAGTGTGTTGCGTTATGGCAGCAGTGTTATGGTGCAGTGTGTTTTGTTATGGCAGCAGTGTGTTGTGTTATGGCAGCAGTGCGTTGTGTTATGGCAGCAGTGCGTTGTGTTATGGCAGCAGTGCGTTGCGTTATGGCAGCAGTGTGTTGCGTTATGGCAGCAGTGTGTTGCGTTATGGCAGCAGTGTGTTGCGTTATGGCAGCAGTGTTATGGTGCAGTGTGTTGTGTTATGGCGCAGTGTGTTGTGTTATGGCAGCAGTGCGTTACGTTATGGCAGCAGTGCGTTACGTTATGGCAGCAGTGCGTTACGTTATGGCAGCAGTGCGTTACGTTATGGCAGCAGTGTGTTGTGTTATGGCGCAGTGTGTTGTGTCATGGCGCAGTGTGTTGTGTTATAGCAGCAGTGCGTTGCGTTATGGCAGCAGTGCGTTGCGTTATGGCAGCAGTGCGTTGCGTTATGGCGCAGTGCGTTGTGTTATGGCGCAGTGTTATGGCGCAGTGTTATGGCGCAGTGTGTTACGTTATGGCAGCAGTGCGTTACGTTATGGCAGCAGTGCGTTACGTTATGGCAGCAGTGCGTTACGTTATGGCAGCAGTGTGTTGTGTTATGGCGCAGTGTGTTGTGTTATGGCAGCAGTGTGTTGCGTTATGGCAGCAGTGCGTTGAGTTATGACAGCAGTGCGTTACGTTATGGCAGCAGTGTGTTGTGTTATGGCACAGTGTGTAGTGTTATGGCAGCAGTGCGTTGCGTTATGGCAGCAGTGTTATGTTGCAGTGTGTTGTGTTATGTTGCAGTGTGTGGTGTTATGGCGCAGTGTTATGGCACAGTGTTATGTGGCAGTGTGTTGTGTTATGGCGCAGTGTTATGGCGCAGTATGTTGTGTTATGGCAGCAGTGCGTTTTGTTATGGTGCAGTGTGTTTTGTTATGGCAGCAGTGTGTGGTGTTATGGCGCAGTGTTATGGCACAGTGTGTTGTGTTATGGCAGCAGTGCGTGCTTTGTGTTATGGCAGCAGCGCGTTGTGTTACGGCAGCAGTGTGTTGTGTTACGGCAGCAGTGCTTTGTGTTATGGCAGCAGTGCGTTGTGTTATGGCAGCAGCGTGTTGTGTTATGGCAGCAGCGTGTTGTGTTATGGCAGCAGTGTGTTGTGTTATGGCAGCAGTGTGTTATGGTGCAGTGTGTTATGGTGCAGTGTGTTATGGTGCAGTGTGTTATGGTGCAGTGTGTTGCGTTAAATGAGCTGTGAGGCACAGATTAGATCACTAGAGCGTGCTAATTGGTTCATATGTCTATATATGCACACAGGGGTATTCCTCACTTTCAACCAGGGGTTTCAAGATTAGAAGTGTGGATGGAATGGAGGTTGATCACACGCTGCAGTAGCAGCAGCTCACTTCTCTTCTCTGGCTGTAGGGAGGTTTAGGGAGACAGGATCAGAGCTCGTGTGGGGATCCAGCTCAGAAGCTGCTGATCCTGGGAGTGCTTAGAGGGCTGGGAGGGTAGGGAGGTAGAGGCTACAGTAGGAAGTGGTATTTGAGAGCTGTCAGAGTGGTGAGGAGATGAGAGGTGTTTAGTACCACTGAGGGGGTATGACTCAAAGAGACGGGGGGAAAGTGGGAGGAGAGAGAAAGCGCGGTAGCGCAAGTGAGAGAGGGAGAGGACAGAGCAGAATGCACATAAGAACAGAGGGAGAGAGGTAGAAGGAGAGAGCATGAGAGAGAGAGAGAGAGAGAGAGAGATCAATAGATTGTCAGATCAAACTGAACAGAGTGTTAGGGAATGTAAACATGTTGACATCACAGGAAGTGCCATGAGGTGACCACTCTCCACTCTGTGCATTACAAAGACAACACCTTGACACCGTGTGCGTGTGTTTGTTTCAGCTTCCACTGCCAATGTTATTTCCATTTTTTTCAGGTTTTCGCTCTCAAAAATCACACTTTTTTTTAACCTATAAGAGTCTAAGCCCTGTCTAAGCAGGGAGGGGGTTTACTACTAAACTCTATGGAATTGTTTTAAGGAGGGTCATTCGAAGGATTATTTTTCTATTTAAGACCCCTTTAAGTATCCCATTTGCATTTATTTTTTACTTGCAGAATATTTTGGCTCCTAACTGCTATTAGCCCATACAAACGCATTGAATAACAGATTCACAACATGGAATAAAAGAGAGTCCCCCCAAAAAAACTCTAAAGGAAGTTTGTTCTGAAGTGTCTGTCCTATATCAGGAATCATTTTGTTGTATATATATTTAACCCCTTATTTTTGTCACTAAACAGTCTCCATATATACTTCCAAAACATGCATCGGCTACTTTGTAGTTAACATTTAATTGAGACGGCTTTTGGGAAAGCCTTTCCATCTACCTTCCGCCGAAGTCGGCTCCTCTCCGTGTTCGGGCAGCATTCGGCGGTCGACGTCACCGGCTTTCTAGCCATCGCCCCTCCATTTTTCATGTATCCATTTGTTTTGTCTTGTTCCCTGCACACCTGGTTTTCATTCCCCAATCAATCTACATGTATTTATTCCTCTGTTCCCCATAATGTCTTCTTGTAAGATTGTTTGTGCTACGTGTGTTTTGTTGACGTGCCAGACTGGCTTGTTTTTTCCGTGTTATTTTTCACGAAGATGCTTATTGTTAAACATAATTCTTGACTGTTTTGCACTTTTGCCTAAATAAAGTGTGCGCCTGTTCACAAATCTCTGCTCTCCTGCACCTAACTTCACTACCAGTACGCACACATCTGACACTACCAGAAGACGGTTGTCAACACATTAGCATCATCGCTAACAGCTACACCAAGTGGTAGACAAATGTTCACACACAGACACGGGCATTCCTGTGCCGTTGCATCTTCAGAAAGTTGAAGGAAAATACGAATCACTGATGCATTTTTTTCATGTCTTGTGAAAATCTTCGGCAAATTAATGCATTTTCGAATCAATTCAATACGTTTGGTTAATTTTCTACTTAGTATATATATTGTAGAATTCTATTTTAAATGTATGATTCCGTTCACGTTCTCCACAACGCTGATTTTATCCCTCTGTCCCCTGGTGCTGTCAGACACACACAGTGCCTTCTACAGTATCCAGCTGTAATTGATTGTAGGTTTTGTGACTTGGTGCTGCTGGCAGTCTTGTCTGGCCAGGCCATCGTCCATACTGCTGGACTGGGCTTGCTGGAAAGACTGAAGGGATACATGCGATTCAGATAGAAATCAGTCCTGACAACACTTCATAGGTGTGACGCATCACTGCATTAATGCTACACTAGAGATAGTGGGGAAAGGTCTAAATGGAGATTCAAGCCAAATAGAACAACAATCCTGGGTTAATCCAAGTGTGAAATATTCAGTACTGCGATTATTTCAATACCATTGAAATATTTCATACACAGCACAGTTCTCTTCCACAGCACACGTTCAACGCGAGGAAGAGAAACAGAAAGGTCTACATTCAACACAACACAAGAGCCTGCACAGAAACACAGCCTATGTCTCAAATGGTACACTATAGCCTATGAAGTGCATTACTTTTGACCAGTGCCAGGTGGCTCAAGGCAAAACAACACAAGTTCAGTGGCATTTCACAGACAGACTATGCCACTTTTTTTAGAATGATTGTCTTTCTAGGAAAACACAATAATTATTGTGTCTTTCCCTATGGGCCCTGGTCAAAGTAGTGCACTATATCGGGAATAGGGTATCATTTGGAACGGATCCTGGGAGTGCATAGTGGACGATGATGAAAGGATATTTCTCTCTCTCTTAATTACATCCCACCTATCACTCTGCTGCTGGGCCAAGACACCCCACAGTGTAGCATGGTGTTCTCATCCACTCTCGCTGTCAGTGCTGATCTAGGTGCACTCTATATACAGTGACTTCCCAAGAGCCCACAACCTCTGGTGCTGGGCCAGGACACCCCACAGCGCTGTCTAGGAGCTGATCTAGGCGCACTCCATCTACGCCCTGCCCGCTGATCTATGTTCACACTCCATCTAATCTGCCTTTGATCAGACAAATGTCTGCTGCATGTGAAAGGCCGGAAGCTTATCAGAGCTCTAGAACAGCACAATGAAAGAATGTCGGTGAGATGATGTCTCCTGACAAAGCTGTACATATGAACCAAATGACAGCAGTACATTAAACATCTTAATCTGAAAATATAAACAACCTATAAATAAATAATAGTCAAGATAATTGAATAAAGAGCTGAATGCCTAGAGCAGGGGGGCCCAATCCGGCCCGCTGGAGGGGGCCCAATCCGGCCCGCTGGAGGGGGTCCAATGCGGCCCGCTGGGTTGATAGAGGACTAATTTTGAGGGCAAGTAAATATAACACATTTTCAGTGCGGCTCTCCGGACTTCATTGAAGACTGAATGCGAACCCCGGGGAAAAATTAGTTCGACACCCCTGGCCTACAGCTTTTCTGTGACAGTCTGAACAAGGGCAATATCCAGGGCTGGTACAGTAGACTACAATAATAATTCCTGGGCATGACCCTAACAGTAATCTCCTGAATATTCCAATCTGGTTCTCATGCCCACCACAGCACTGAAACAGCCTTAAAGTGGTAAATGATCTTAGAGGCAACACAGATGCCAAACAGCTCTCTGTCCTTGTACTCTTAGATTCAAGAGCTGCATTCGGCACTGTTGACCATGATGTCATTCTGGACAGACTGGAGAAGTGGGTTGACATCACCGGTCCAGTTCTAAATTTAACCGGTTGGTGAACATAACTCAGAGAAAATAAACTCAGCAAAAAAAGAAACGTCCTCTCACTGTCAACTGCATCTATTTTCAGCAAACTTAACGTGTAAATATTTGTATGAACATAAGATTCAACAACTGAGACATAAACTGAACAAGTTCGACAGACATGTGACGAACAGAAATTGAAAAGTAACAAAATCAAAAGTAACAGTCAGTATCTGGTGTGGCCACTAGCTGCATTAAGTACTGCAGTACATCTCCTCCTCATGGACTGCACCAGATTTGCCAGTTCTTGCTGTGATGACCCTTGCCCTCATCTTCCGATCCAACAAGTTCCAGACATGCGCAATGGGATTGAGATCCGGGCTCTTCGCTGGCCATGGCAGAACACTGACATTCCTGTCTTGCAGGAAATCACGCACAGAACGAGCAGTATGGCTGGTGGCATTGTCATGCTGGGGGGTCATGTCAGGATGAGCCTGCAGGAAGGGTACCACATGAGGGAGAAGGATGTCTTCCCTGTAATGCACAGCATTGAGAATGCCTGCAATGACAACAAGCTCAGTCCGATGATGCTGTGACACACCACCCCAGACCATGACGGACCCTCCACCTCAAAAATCGATCCCGCTCCAGAGTACAGGCCTCGGTGTAATGCTCATTCCTTCGACGATGAACGCAAATCCGACCATCACCACTGGTGAGACAAAACCGCGACTTGTCAGTGAAGAGCACTTTTTGCCAGTCCTGTCTGGTCCAGCGTCGGTGGGTTTGTGCCCATAGGCAACGTTGTTGCCAGTAATGTCTGTTGAGGACCTTCCTTACAACAGGCCTACAAGCACTCAGTCCAGCCTCTCTCAGCCTATTGCGGGCAGTCTGAGCACTGATGGAGGGATTGTGCATTCCTGGTGTAACACGGGCAGTTGTTGTTGCCATCCTGTACCTGTCCCGCAGGTGTGATGTTCGGATGTACCGATCCTGTGCAGGTGCTGTTACACGTGGTCTGCCACTGCGAGGATGATCAGTTGTCCCTCCCGTCTCCCTGTATCGCTGTCTTAGGCATCTCACAGTATGGACATTGCAATTTATTGCCCTGGCCACATCTGCAGTCCTCATGCCTCCTTGCAACATGCCTAAGGCACGTTCATGCAGATGAGCAGGGACCCTGGGCATCTTTCTTTTGGTGTTTTTCAGAGTCAGTAGAAAGGCCTCTTTAGTGTCCTTAGCTTTGATAACTGTGATCTTAATTGCCTACCTAGCGGTTAGTGCCTTAACCTCTTGAAACTCCCCATCCCGGATCCGGGATCGTGACTAAAGCCTCAGGCTCATTAGCATAACGCAACGTTAACGATTTCTGAAAATCGCAAATAAAATGAAAATAATGCGCCTACTCTCAAGCTTAGCCTTTTCTTAACAACACTGTCACCTCAGATTTTCAAAATATGCTTTTGAACCATAGCAATTGACTAATTTGTGTAAGAGTATGCTAAGCTAGCTTAGCATTTTGAGTAGCATTTAGCACGCAACATTTTCACAAAAACCAGATAACCAAATAAATAAAATCATTTACCTTTGAAGAGCTTCGGATGTTTTCAATGAGGAGACTCTCAGTTACATAGCAAATGTGCAGTTTTTCCTGAAAGCGTCTGTGTGTAGGAGAAATCGCTCCGTTTTGTACATCACATTTGGCTACCGAAACGAACCCAAAATTCAGTCACCTACAACGTCAAACCTTTTCCGAATTAACTCCATAATATCGACCGAAACATGGCAAACGTTGTTTGGAATCAATCCTCAAGGTGTTTTTTCACATATCTCTTCATTGATATATCGTTCGTGGAAGCCTGCATTCTTCTCTGAATTCTGTGGAAAAATACTTGCAGCTGACTTTTGCGCACCAATTTCGGCGCAGGACACCGGGCGGACACCTGGTAAATGTGGTCTCTTATGGTCAATCTTCCAATGATATGCCTACAAATATGTCACAATGCTGCAGACACCTTGGGGAAACAACAGAAAGGGCAGACTTACTCCTCTCGCATTCACAGCCATATAAGGAGACAATGGAAAACAGAGCCTCAAAAATCCTGCTCATTTCCTGGATGCCGTCTCATCTTGGTTTTGTCTGTAGCTCACGTTCTAGGGCACGCACAGAGAATATCTTTGCAGTTCTGGACACGTCAGAGTGTTTTCTTTCCAAAGCTACCAATTATATGCATAGTCAAGCGTCTTTTTGTGACAAAATATTGCGCTTAAAAACGGGCACGTCTTTTTATCCAAAAATGATATAGCGCCCCCAGAGTTTCAACAGGTTAATGACCGTTCCACAGGTGCATGTTCATTAATTGTTCATAGTTCATTGAACAAGCATGGGTGTTTAAACCCTTTACAATGAAGATCTGTTAAGTTATTTGGAATTTTACAAATTATCTTTGAAAGACAGGGTTCTGAAAAAGGGACGCTTCTTTTTTTTTGCTGAGCTTACATATTAAATGTGGTGTTCCACAAGGTTCGTTTTTGGGTCCGGTACTGTTCAGTTTACAGAAATATAAATATATATATATTACATCGCGGTAGCATTTTCAGAAAGCACAGCATTAATTTTCACTGCTACGCAGACGATAAACAGGTATGCATTTCTGTGTCAGAGGATTTTAGCTCCATGGATAAATTGTTAGACTGTATTAGTGACTTAAATATTTGGATGGCTCACAACTTCCTCCAGCTAAATCAAGACAAGACCGAGGTACTTATTGTTGGAGCCAAAGCACAGAGAGAGAATCTAGCCGCACGTTTTAATTCATGGTCAATAAAGATAAAGCACCGGTTAAAAAAAACCTAGGTGCAATTTTAGATTCTGAACGAAATGTTTGAGTCACACATTAGTAATGTGACAAAAATAGCTTTTTTTACCACCTGAGGAACATTGCCAATATGTGGCCGTTTCTCTCGCAGGCTGATACAGAGAGACTCATCCATGCTTTTATTACAAGCAGGCTTGACTACTATAATGCTCTCCTGCCTGGTCTACCCCAAAAAAACAATGGTCAACTGAAAAACATACAAAATGCTGCAGCACAGGTACTGACCAAGACCAGACGGAGAGCACGCCGGTTTTAAGGTCTCTGCACTGGCTGCCTGTGAGTTTTAGAATTACTTATAAGATTATTCTAGTGGTTTTTAAATCAATCCACGAATGTGCACCCCAATACATGTCAGACATGATTTTAAGTTATGTAAGTTTGTAAACTCAGGCAAGACCTGTAAAACTCAGGCAAGACCTGTAAAACTCAGGCAAGACCTGTAAAACTCAGGCAAGACCTGTAAAACTCAGGCAAGACCTGTAAAACTCAGGCAAGACCTGTAAAACTCAGGCAAGACCTGTAAAACTCAGGCAAGACCTGTCAAACTCAGGCAAGACCTGTCAAACTCAGGCAAGACCTGTAAAACTCAGGCAAGACCTGTAAAACTCAGGCAAGACCTGTAAAACTCAGGCAAGACCTGTAAAACTCAGGCAAGACCTGTAAAACTCAGGCAAGACCTGTAAACACAGGCAAGACCTGTAAAACTCAGGCAAGACCTGTAAACTCAGGCAAGACCTGTAAACTCAGGCAAGACCTGTAAACACAGGTCCCTCTGGAACTGGCCTTTTAACTATTCCAAAGCCTAGGACCAAGACGCATGGAGAGGCAGCCTTAGTTATTATGCCCCCAGCCTCTGGAAAAGCCTGCCAGAGAACCGGAGGGCGGCTGAAACTGTGGGCATATTTAAATGAGATCTTAAAAACACACTTTTTTAGTTTTGCTTTTCCTCTGAGTGCTTTTTAGTTGTTCAGTTTATCTTATGTTTGTTGTGTAGTAAATATTTCAGCTTTTATTTTCATTGTTTTTTAAATTTGTTTTCCCCTGTAAAGCACATTGCATTGCATTCCATGTCTGAAATGTGCTGTATAAATAAAGCTTGATTTGATGTTTGAATATTTAAAAAACGTATCATTCCTTCCTGTCCTCCTTGAAGTAATCACATATCTGATTCAGTTGGATTGATGTAAGCAATATGATGTTAATCTTGCTTTCACCTATCAATCACTTGTAAATCTGTGCTTAGTTCAAGGAAGGATGCATTTCTAAAGTATTTTAATAAGGTGTTGTGTAGTAGAATCAGTAACATGAGGACACGATGGGTATAATTAAGGGGAAGTTTACTCAGCAAGCTTAGCATACATCATCAGCACATGCATACTCTTCTTCTACATATCACTGCATCATCTCACAAGTTATTCCGTTCTACATGTAATAGGTACAGTGCATTCGGAAAGTATTCAGACCCCTTTTTCCACATTGTCTTAAGTTACTTTTTATTAATTATTATTATTAATTTTAAAAAATGGATAAAATACATGTTCATCTTCATCAATCTACACACAATACCCCATAATGACAAAGCGAAAACAGGTTTTCAGAAATGTTTGAAAATGTATTAAAAATAAAATTACAGAATACGTATTTACATAAGTATTCAGACCACTATGAGACTCGAAATTGAGCTCAGGTACATTCTGTTTCCATTGAGCCCAGCTGTGGTAAATTCAACTGATTGGGCATGATTTGGAAAGCCACACACCTGTCTATATAAGGTGCCACAGTTGACAGTGCATGTCAGAGCAAAAAATTAAGCCATGAGGTCGAAGGAATGTCCCTAAAGCTCCGACACAGGATTGTGTCCAGGTACAGATCTGGGGAAGGGTACCAAAACATATCTGCAGCATTGAAGGTCTCCAAGAACACGGTGGCCTCCATCATTCTTAAAATGGAAGAAGTTTGGAACCAACAAGACTCCTTCTAGAGCTGGCCGCCAGGCCAAACTGAGCAATCGGGGGAGAAGGGCCTTGATCAGGGAGGTGACCAAGAACCCGGTGCTCACTCTGACAGAGCTCCAGAGTTCACCTGTGGAGATGGGAGAACCTTCCAAAAGGACAACCATCTCAATGCAGCACTCCACCAATCAGGCCTTTATGGTTGTAGCTAGACGGAAGCCACTCCTCAGTAAAAGACACATGACAGCCTGCTGAGTTTGCCAAAATGAACCTAAAGGACTCTCAGACCATGAGAAACAAGATTCCCTGGTCTGATGAAACCAAGACTGAACTCTTTGGCCTGAATGCCAAGTGTCACATCTGGAAGAAACCTAACACCATCCCTACAGTGAAGTATGGTGGTGGCAGCATCATGCTGTGGGGATGTTTTTCAGCGGCAGGGCTAGGAGACTAGTCAGGATCGGCTAGGAGACTAGTCAGGATCGAGAGAAAGATGAACGGAGCAAAGTACAGAGAGATCCTTGATGAAAACCTGCTCCAGAGAGCTCAGGATCTTAGACTGAGGCGAAGGTTCACCTTCCAACAGGACAGCGACAGTAAGCACACAGCCAAGACAAAGCAGGAGTGGCTTCGGGACAAGTTTCTGAATGTCCTTGAGAGGCCCAGCCAGAGCCCGGACTTGAACATCTCTGGAGAGACTTGATAATAGCTATTCAGCAACACTCCCCATTCAACCTGACAGAGGTTGAGAGGATCTACAAAGAAGAATGGGAGAAACTCCCCAAATACAGGTGTGCCAAGCTTGTAGCATCATACCCAAGAAGATTTGAGTCTGTAATTGCTGCCAAATGTGTTTCAACAAAGTACTGAGTAAAGGGTCTGAATACTTATGTAAATGTGATATTTAAGTTCTATACATTTGCACAAAAATGTATCTAAAAACCTGTTTTTGCTTTGTCATTATGTTTTTTTTTGTGTAGATTGATGAGGGGGGAAAACAATTTGATCCACTTTTTATTTTTTTGTTTTTTATTTTACCTTTATTTTACTAGGCAAGTCAGTTAAGAACAAATTCTTATTTTCAATGACGGCCTAGGAACAGTGGGTTAACTGCCTGTTCAGGGGCAGAACGACAGATTTGTACCTTGTCAGCTCAGGGATTTGAACTTGCAACCTTTCGGTTACTAGTCCAATGCTCTAGTCCAACCACTAGGCTACCCTGCCGCCCCTTTAGAATAAGGCTGTAACTAAATGTGAAAAAGGGGGTCTGAATACTTTCCAGATGCACTCTGTTATAATGCATGTATGTCACTAGTGGTGAACTTGGGTAGTGCAGCAGAACACAACAAGGCCCATGGGTTCCGTTTTCACTCTACAGTGTGGTCCTAACACTTTCTGGTTCGGAGGACTGAAGGGGCGGGTGTTTGTTATATCAAAATCAAAGAAGAGGAACAGGTGCCATGATTGGCGTTCATCAAATAACCTTTGTTTTGTGTGTTTTATTTCGTCCGAGAGTGTGAATGGTTGCAACTCAAATGGCATCCTATTCTCTACTAGAGGTCTCGTGAAAGGTAGTGCACTAGATTGGGAATAGGGTGCCATTTGGGAACACACTACATGTGTCATGCAACCACTCTAACAACAAGATAATTGTCTCAGAACCCAGGTCAAAGCAGCAGGTTATATGTTGTTTTGGCCACCACGCCAACTGCTTGCATTGCTTTATAGCTATAAGGATTCACGAGCACCTACAAAACTGCATCCAACTGATTTGATTATCAGGCTTGCAAACACAGACACACACTGAACACAACACCATAATTACAACATTCTAGCACAAATCACTGAAACTTCATAATGAGCTTCGCTCCGGTAAGCAAAACCGCCCAAACACCCCCCACCAAACACAAACACACCTACCCATCCATCCTGCAATTTTAATCAACCTGGCTTCAGCTGGGGGACTAAGGGGACGTTTGTGTGTGTGTGTGAAGTACTGAGGCAAGGTTTGTGTGAATGCACAGAATGTTTTCTGTTCATTAAAAATGAAGTGGAGTAGAGGAAGAACAGGTGCAGGCAGGGACCTGGTGACACAGCCCTGGACCTCTACTATGGTCTAATGAGCTACCAGGGACCTGATGACACAGCCCTGGACCGCTACTGTGATCTAATGAGCTACCAGGGACCTGGTGACACAGCCCTGGACCACTACTGTGGTCTAATGAGCTACCAGGGACCTGGTGACACAGCCCTGGACCGCTACTGTGGTCTAATGAGCTACCAGGGACCTAGTGACACAGCCCTGGACCTCTACTGTGGTCTAATGAGCTACCAGGGACCTGGTGACACAGCCCTGGACCACTACTGTGGTCTAATGAGCTACCAGGGACCTGGTGACACAGCCCTGGACCGCTACTGTGGTCTAATGAGCTACCAGGGACCTGGTGACACAGCCCTGGACCTCTACTGTGGTCGAATGAGCTACCAGGGACCTGGTGACACAGCCCTGGACCTCTACTGTGGTCTCATGAGCTACCAGGGACCTGGTGACACAGCCCTGGACCTCTACTGTGGTCTCATGAGCTACCAGGGACCTGGTGACACAGCCCTGGACCTCTACTATGGTCTCATGAGCTACCAGGGACCTGGTGACACAGCCCTGGACCTCTACTGTGGTCTCATGAGCTACCAGGGACCTGGTGACACAGCCCTGGACCTCTACTGTGGTCTCATGAGCTACCAGGGACCTGGTGACACAGCCCTGGACCACTACTGTGGTCTAATGAGCTACCAGGGACCTGGTGACACAGCCCTGGACCGCTACTGTGGTCTAATGAGCTACCAGGGACCTGGTGACACAGCCCTGGACCTCTACTGTGGTCGAATGAGCTACCAGGGACCTGATGACACAGCCCTGGACCGCTACTGTGATCTAATGAGCTACCAGGGACCTGGTGACACAGCCCTGGACCACTACTGTGGTCTAATGAGCTACCAGGGACCTGGTGACACAGCCCTGGACCGCTACTGTGGTCTAATGAGCTACCAGGGACCTAGTGACACAGCCCTGGACCTCTACTGTGGTCTAATGAGCTACCAGGGACCTGGTGACACAGCCCTGGACCACTACTGTGGTCTAATGAGCTACCAGGGACCTGGTGACACAGCCCTGGACCGCTACTGTGGTCTAATGAGCTACCAGGGACCTGGTGACACAGCCCTGGACCTCTACTGTGGTCTCATGAGCTACCAGGGACCTGGTGACACAGCCCTGGACCTCTACTGTGGTCTCATGAGCTACCAGGGACCTGGTGACACAGCCCTGGACCTCTACTGTGGTCTCATGAGCTACCAGGGACCTGGTGACACAGCCCTGGACCTCTACTATGGTCTCATGAGCTACCAGGGACCTGGTGACACAGCCCTGGACCTCTACTGTGGTCTCATGAGCTACCAGGGACCTGGTGACACAGCCCTGGACCTCTACTGTGGTCTCATGAGCTACCAGGGACCTGGTGACACAGCCCTGGACCACTACTGTGGTCTAATGAGCTACCAGGGACCTGGTGACACAGCCCTGGACCGCTACTGTGGTCTAATGAGCTACCAGGGACCTGGTGACACAGCCCTGGACCTCTACTGTGGTCGAATGAGCTACCAGGGACCTGGTGACACAGCCCTGGACCTCTACTGTGGTCTCATGAGCTACCAGGGACCTGGTGACACAGCCCTGGACCTCTACTATGGTCTCATGAGCTACAAGGGACCTGGTGACACAGCCCTGGACCTCTACTGTGGTCTCATGAGCTACCAGGGACCTGGTGACACAGCCCTGGACCTCTACTATGGTCTCATGAGCTACCAGGGACCTGGTGACACAGCCCTGGACCTCTACTGTGGTCTCATGAGCTACCAGGGACCTGGTGACACAGCCCTGGACCTCTACTGTGGTCTCATGAGCTACCAGGGACCTGGTGACACAGCCCTGGACCTCTACTGTGGTCTCATGAGCTACCAGGGACCTGGTGACACAGCCCTGGACCTCTACTGTGGTCTCATGAGCTACCAGGGACCTGGTGACACAGCCTGATTTCAGACTGATTCCAAAGTGTGACTTCACAATGTGACATTAATAGGGGGAAGTTAGTTGAGCATAAAATTGTATTCAGTCAGAGACTAAATCAGATAAATTATGCATAATGTGCAGACCCACTGCAATTTCATCCATCCAATTTCCTATTATTACAAGGATGGATGAGATGGTTGCTTGACCTGTGATCTGCTGCACAATGACAGAGGCAGCATCCCAAATAGTACCCTATTGTCTACGTAGAGCTATGGGCCCTGGTCCAAAGTACTGCACTAAATAGGGAACAGGGTACATTTGAGATTCAGCCAGACTAATTGGATGTTCCTATCTGAGTTTGATCCAGGTTGATAGACTAATATCAGCCGTCATAGCTCATCAGCCCTGTAATGGAGTTGCATTAAACATCTTAACATATTAACATTTTGACCAGTTTGTGTGACTGTGAAACCTGGGCGGAAAAGGGGAGTTGGAGAAATTTGCTGGATCAACAGCCTCTTTCGGTGTCCGTTTGATCTGCAGTAACAGAGTTCAAATAGGACATGGAGTTCTAATTGACTTTCTCATCATCATAACGGGCATTTGAAAAGGAGGCCAGAAGATACAGCATATTGACTCAACTGTGAATCACACTAGAGTACAGAAGACACTACACCAGGAATATAGAGATACTGCTGTATAGAAGAAGATGTTAAGAATAATATTCAAGGATGAATTAAGTCTATTTAGAGATGGGAGATGACATGTTGTTCTTTAAATTATAAATCACTCACATCGTCAAATCAAGACATGAAATTAAATTGTAAGGCTTGTGTGCCAACAGTTTCAGTCAAAGGGTGGTCTTCTCAATAGGACTCGTGACACTGTAAGGCCTTTAAACCACAATGGCTTCCTCCAGCAGCCCATCATCATTATTGTGTTTTCCTTTGTTTTGGGATTTCCAGCCTGGATGCATTAGTGGAATGAAGAACTGTCCAGTGCACCTGTCTGTCAGATTAAAGGATTGGATGTATTAAATGTAGTTGTTGACGGTAATTGTTACATCTAATCGCCTTGTCTTTTCAATGACGGGGATTGGATTGATTGAAGTGTGGAGTGGTGATGGCTATTTTTATCAAATACAAAACAGCCGTCATCCACACTCTATCCAATGCATACTGTGCCGTGGGTCTTATACTTGAAAGAGGAGAAGAATAAATATAGAATATTCATGTATAAATATGTTTGTTTGTGTGGGTATGTACAGTGTGTGTATATTTGTTTTTTCACGTTCTGCCTCTTTGATGATTGTTTTTTCCAATGTTGCATTAAAATTCAACATTCTTCCCCTCAAAAAGACATAGTGAGTCAACGCCAATTTTAGTAATTCATCTTATTAAATAGCATCATGGGCGACCCTTCATAGATTAACCAAACTATATCCTGAAAAATACCCAATGAACTAATTTTCTGGTTTTGTTAGCATTTTTTGTATTTTATTTCTCTTCAAAGACATCATGGGAAACAACAATAGTGATTAAAGTATAATACTGTATATTCGGAGTAAACCAATATATTGCAGCAGAGAATACACATTCCTCTGGAGCCTATTTGAACACACATACATCCTCTGATTATGGGTCCTCTGACCATTTGGTTATTGGGGTTGATGTAATGAACCAATGTTTCATGCAGCTCAGGTCAGGGTTCATAGGAGTAAAATCATTAGCTGCATGGAGATTCAGACTAATGCTTAATTTGAGGACTGCGGAGAGTGTATAACTCTCAAATGATACTGTATCATTATCCATATGGATAATAAGGAAGGCAACACCCATCCGTAGCACGCGCTCCAGCAGGTGGATCTCACTGATCATCCATAAAGCCAACACCTCATTTGGCCGCCTTTCGTTCCAGTACTCTGCTGCCTGTGACTGGAACGAATTGCAAAAATCCCTGAAGTTGGAGACTTTTATCTCCCTCACCAACTTCAAACATGTGCTATCTGAGCAGCTAACCGATCGCTGCAGCTGTACATAGTCTATTGGTAAATAACCCACCCATTTTCACCTACCTCATCCCCACACTGTTTTTATTTATTTACTTTTCTGCTCTTTTGCACACCAGTATCTCTACCTGTACATGACCATCTGATCATTTATCACTCCAGTGCTAATCTGCAAAATTGTAATTATTCGCCTACCTCCTCATGCCTTTTGCACACAATGTATATAGACTCGCCGTTTTTGTACTGTGTTATTGACTTGTTAATTGTTTACTCCATGTGTAACTCTGTGTTGTCTGTTCACACAGCTTTATCTTGGCCAGGTCGCAGTTGCAAATGAGAACTTGTTCTCAACTAGCCTACCTGGTTAAATAAAGGTGATAAAAAAATAAAAATAAAAAAAATTGATGAATCCACAATCTTTCCCTGTAATGATACTAAACGTACAGGTAACTGCCAAAATAACGGAAACACCAACATAAAGCGTCTTAATAGGGTATTGGGCCACCACGAGCCAGAACAGCTTTAATGAGCCTTGTCATAGATTCTACAAGTGTCTGGAACTCTATTAGAGGGATGTGACACCATTCTTCCATGAGAAAGTCTATCATTTGGTGCTTTGTTAATGGTGGTGAAAAACGCTGTCACAGGCGCCAAAATCTCCAATAACTGTTCAATTAGATTGAGATCTGGTGACTGAGACGGCCATGGCATATGGTTTACATTATTTTCATGCTCATAAAACCATTCAGTGGCCACTCGTGCCCTGTGAATGGGAGCGTTGTCATCCTAAGGGGGCATAGCCATGGTAGCCAAAATAATAGCCAAAATAATGGTCTGCCCAGCATTTTATACATGACCGTAATCATAATGGGATGTTAATTGCTTAATTAACTCAGAAACCACACCTGTGTGGAAGCACCTGCTTTCAAGCTACTTTGTATCCCTCGTTTAAGTGTTTCCATTATTTTGGCACTTACCTGTATGTTATGATGAACACAAACAAAACAAAAGGAAAACGCACATCAACCCTCCCCTTGACATCTACTCACTAGATGGGCTCATACAAATCCCTGGGAATCTGGCTAGAAAGGGCACTATCATTCCACACACACACACATCAAAAGTCTTCAAGCAAAGGTCAAGTCCAGAATAGGCTTTCCCTACCGGAACAAATCTCATTCACACACTCTGCTAAACACATCCTGTTCCAAATGACAATACTACCCATCCTGGATTATGGAGATGTCCTCGGCCCAAAGTCCGTGCTGCAAACTGGATGTACTACCACTCCACCATACACTTTACAACTCTACACCCCCCCTAAAACGAGTTACTTTCAGGCCCATTTCAGAGGACCTCCGTTGCTACGGCTGCACACTGACATCAAAGAGGTTGCTATTGGCGATCCCCAGGGAGTTCTGTGATGCGCTGCCTCTGATGTTTCTTCTGTCAACATCACCAGAGACATATCAGCACTCTTCCCCCCTTAAATATACACATCACACACAAGATTCCCCCACAAACACAAACAAACCGTCACACACACACCCACACCTCCCTCCGGGAATGGCAACCACAAAGATATTCCATGTCACCTCTGACATCATACACAGTAATCCACCAAGTCTTCAGAGAGAAAAATACATAAACTCCTTCATTCAGGGCATGCAGGCAGAGCTGTGGTCTCTGTTTGTGCCTCATCTGGGGTTTAATTTCAAACTGAGGAAGAGAGAAATCTTAACTCTACTGGACGGCAAACCCACTGAGAAGAGCTGAGCTTTTTTCCCTAAAAAGTTTAAAAAAAATGTTCAACAAAAAAGGAGCATGTGGGGGATGGTTGTGATGTGTGCAGGGTTGATTCCATCGGTTTGTGTGTGTGTGTGTGTGTGTGTGTGTGTGTGTGTGTGCCACTGCCCGTGTAAAGACACAGCAGCACCCATCCAGGCCCATCATAATAATCCCACTGTAATTCATACTTAATCTTCATGCCCACAATTTCATTATTTCTACAATACAGTTCCAGAGGACATATCTAAACTTAATCCTGCTTCGCCAGGAGTACTCTGGTGTGTGTGTGTGTGGTGTGTGTCTATGCGTGTGTGTGTGTCTATGCGTGTGTGTGTGTGTCTATGCGTGTATGTGTGTGTGTCTATGCGTGTGTGTGTGTGTGTGTGTGTGTCTATGCATGCGTGTGTGTGTCTATGCATGTGTGTGTGTGTCTATGCGTGTGTGTGTGTGTGTGTCTATGCGTGTATGTGTGTGTGTGTCTATGCGTGTATGTGTGTGTGTGTGTGGCTATGCGTGTGTGTGTGACGACCCTCCCACTCTGTCTGCCG
>NC_088234.1:61459105-61481605 GCF_036934945.1 Oncorhynchus masou masou
TTAGAAAACATCTACCAGATAAAGTCTTAAAAAGGTATTAGAAATACATCAAAACAATAACGTTGAAGTAAAGAACCCTGCGTTCACGCCTACTCCTTCTCCCTCCCTCGACGTCGCTGGTCTACTAACCCACATTGCGCACACCTGCTCATCATTTCTCCTTGATTACTCCTCCTTTATTTAGCCCTCAGTGGTCTTCAGTCACCAGGTGTTATTGCCTTCTCTCACGTTATGTACCCGTCTCATGTTTGTTCACTTGCTTTCGTTCTTTATTAAAATCATCTTCTGCTTCCGTTTCCTGACTCCCGACATATGTTCTATATGTTCCCTTGTGAGGAGGAAGAATAATACAAGTTCACAGAAGTAACAAGTAAAGGTAGCCCTATCAATTAGCTAGTGTTTTTACTGATATACATTTTGTTTATGAATTATTAAGTGATTAAAACTAAATTCAGAAAAATCTGTAACTGAATATCTGCAATTGAATTGACTGCAATGGGAAATCATAGTTGTCACAAACCACAGTTGGTTTGCTCTCTTCCACTGGCATACTGTTATGTTCAGCTGAACTGTTTTAGGGCCCTATAAAGTCCAGACAGTAAAATGGAATTCAACAATAGTAAAACTTTGAACTTGTATTAATTTACCCAAGTTAATCATAAGACGTTAATAGAATGCATTAGTGATTCGGTATTTCCTGCAACTTTCTGAAGAGGCAAGGAGAATTTCCCCTGTCTATGTGTGGTGTACGCAGCTACCACATCATGTAGCCGTTAGCGATGATACTAATAAAACATCTTCTGGTAGATGGAAAGGCTTTCCCAAAAACCTTCTCAATTAAATATAACTACAAAGTAGCCTTGTTAGGTGCTCACTCAAAAATTTTACTTGTGTTTTTTTAATTCATTTTATTTTACCCCCTTTTTTCTCCGCAATTTCGTAGTATCCAATTATTAGTAGTTACTATCTTGTCTCATCGCTACAACTCCCGTACGGGCTCGGGAGAGACGAAGGTCGAAAGTCATGCGTCCTCCGAAACACAACCCAACCAAGCCGCACTGCTTCTTAACACAGCGCGCATCCAACACGGAAGCCAGCCGCACCAATGTGTCGGAGGAAACACTGTGCACCTGGCGACCTTGGTTAGCGCGCACTGCACCCGGCCCGCCACAGGAGTCGCTGGTGCCGGATGAGATAAGGATTTCCCTACCGGCCAAATCCTCCCTAACCCGGATGACGCTAGGCCAATTGTGCGAACTGGACTGACCACGGACCTCCCAGTCTCGGCAGGCTGCGACAGAGCCTGGGCGCAAACCCAGAGTCTCTAGTGGCACAGCTAGCACTACGATGCAGTGCCCTAGACCACTGCATCACCTGGGAGGCCAAAATTATAAATGTATCCACATTTTTCCAGACCTCAAAAGTTGTCTGATGTGGTTTAAGCGTGGATTTAGAACATCCAATGAAGTTGTTTTACTATTAAGAGTGTGATTTTGAGAGTGAAAACCTTAAAAACAGGGGGAATCAAACCTAGAAAAACAACATGGAGAAAATTGATTTTGGGAAACAACTGATTTTATAGGGCCCTACTGTTTTTTTTATTTCTCTTTCTGTCATCTGGTGGTCAAAGCAAGAGTGTGAAAAGGCTGGACATCCCCAACCTCGCTCTTTTTTCCTCTCTCCAATTTATGTCACCTCTCCCTTACTGACACCTACCCATGAGACCCATCTCTTTCCATTTACTGTAACTAGCATCCTCACTCACTGAGCACCGAACTGGACTGACCACCTGATCTGATTCTCCGCACCTTAGCACACATGCACTCACTCCACACACGCACACATATACAGTACATTCATGCTACACACACACACACACACATCACAACTGCTGCTACCAAACTTTTATTATGATTGAAACAATTGCCCCCCTTCCCAACTCCCCAAAACGTGTAAATATTGGACTATAAATTGTGCCTTCCTGTATTATACTTTTGGTAAAATGTTTATTCTCTTCTACTGAGCCATTTACTTTAGGTTGGTATTCTTATATTTTATTATTTCTTATTGTTGTTGCATTGTCCAGAAGGAAGCTGCAAGTAAGCATTTCATTGGCTGGTGTATACCATGTGTAACCTGTACATACACTTGAAACTTTGATTTCATCGCTCACAGATGTCATTTTTTGGTCTAGCCTTGATTTCAACGTCTACAAACGTCTGGACCGGCCTTCATTCGGCCCAAACATAGACGCCCATGTTCAGGACCAAATCTGAAGCAATCATAGATCTCGACATCACTCGTCCATATTTATATATTCATTCCTACTTAGATCTGTGTGTATTGGGTATATGTTGTGTAATTTGTTAGATATTACTTGTTAGGCATTACTGCACTGTCAAAGCTAGAAGCACAAGTATTTCGCTACACAGAGTAGATTCTTGTTCAGTATAGTAGAATAGAGTCGATTATAGTTCTGTACAGTAGAATAGAGTAGATAATCGTTCAGCACACATTAGACTTGAGTACACTAAAATGTACTGTACTGAACTATACTCTACTGTACTGAACACTACTGTTCTGTGCTGTATTGTACTGTACTGGGCTGTACGTTGATGTCCAAACTTGTGAAACATAGATGTCTATGATTGGTTCAGATTTGGTCCTGTTCGGACCAACCAAATTTGGTCTGGTTTGGTGGTGGAGCTCATTAAAATAATGAGGATATTGCATAATTCTACCTTTGTGTACCTATTCAGGATACATCACCATGAAGAGAATGACATGCATATCCATAATTATGCATTTCTGTGTTGTACACATCAGGGACCAATGAAGAAATTCCCGTACCGCAATTCCGTTACCGGGTGTAAATCCACTTCAGTTACTGTAGTTCAATACCAAAAGAGATGTTTTCAAACTCAAGGTGTCATGTCATCGCTGACACCCCATTCTTTCTGCAGACGTCTTTCAATCTTAATTCTGAGTCGATATTTAACTGAGTTTTTTGGAAAACGTGGTCATAAAACACTGAGGGAGATTTGACAGAAATTCTGTTACCAAACTTTGCATCTGCACAGTTCTTCCAGTAAAATGTGTTTTGTTACATTTTCTGTGTACATTGTTTAAAGTGTTCCTTGTGCTTAGTGTTGTATGGTTTGTTAACTTTGAAATCAATGTTTTTGTTACATTGTAAGTGAGAAATCTGAGACTCAACGAAATTCCATTACCGTGCAAATGCCCTGCTGTGATGTTTGGTAATCACTACTGGATGCAGGATTTCACACACACACGCACACACAATATTCGTAAACAAAGCAATATTAACATGCCCTTTAGGCTAAAATCATTCGCTACAGCCGGATTCAGTTGAAAGCTAACTGCATTACCTCAGCAATCAATGATCAGAACTTGTATTATAATTGCATTGTTGCATTGTGCCTATTCTGTTTGTAACAGATCATTTGCAAACACTAGGCTGAGTCATTAGCAGTAGGACAGCAGACCAGAATGCATACAGTGAAAAACATGATGGAATAAGTATAAGGGGTGAATGTGGGGACGGATCTTTAAAGGGGAACAAATGTCATTCTAAATCATTGCAAATTTGCAATGTGCATAATTACTACTGCCAATAATATACCAAAGAATGGTAAAGTAGGTAGGTAGGTAGGCCTATGGACAGTGAGGCTAGGTGATAGAAAATATCCTGATATGATGCTTTCAAAACACGCTTTCAATCTTCTATTGGTTTGAAGATGGCAGGTACCTATGTAGTAGTGTAAATCACACATTATACATGCATGTATGTACATGTAACTGCCAAAATAAAGTAAACACTTGAGTAAATGAGGGATTCAAAGTATATTGAAAGCAGGTGCTTCCATACAGGTGTAGTTCCTGAGTTAATTATGCAATTAACATCCCATCATGCCCAGTTGGCAATTATTTTGTCTCCCATGGCTTGAGGAAGAGATCTAAATGACTTTGAAAGAGGGGTCTCAAAGAAGCATGTGGGGTTTAAAGGGTGTGTGTTTGTCTCAGTCACCAGATCTCAGCCCAACTGAACACTTATGGGAAATGCTGGAGCGGTCCCTGAGACAGCGTTCACCACCACCATCAACAAAACACCAAATTATAGAAATTATTGTGATAGAATAGTGCTGCATCCATCCAAAAGATTTTCAGACACTTGTAGAATCTATACCAAGGCACACCGAAGCAGTTATTTGGCCTCGTGGTGGCCCAACGCCCTATTTAAGACACTTTCTGTTGGTGTTTCCTTTATTTTGGCTGTTACGCAATTAAATGTAGGTTACCTTGCAGAGGTCCTTTGAGTGTTTACAAATGATGTATAATAATGATATGACTGCATAGGCAACCCTACATTCTCCAGTTCTCCAGAAAATGCAATAGATCAGTGCACCATGACCACAATGAGGCTGTACCCTAGGCTACACTCCTCTAGGGTATATCTGAGGTCAACATCTTAGGCTCCATCTGAATGATTATGCCTAACATTCTTTTTTTTTTTTTACATAAGATAATGTTTACAATGGAAAAACACCATAACATCTGGCTACACAAACGCTTCAGATGTGTATCTTAAGCAATGACACCAAACCATTGATATTATCTGACAAATAAAATCGGAGTAGCCGAGCAAACGCATCCGGTTATTAGGACGTTTGCCAAGCGGAATCGTGCCGCTGGCTTCTGTTTCCCTATCAATATAGCTTACCGCATTACGGCAGATCTCTGAATCAACCAAAAAAGCGACTTACGTCTCTGAAGCGATTCCAATGCTTGATCTTGCGGCTGTACTGTGAAATGGTGGACAGCCAATGCTCGTCTTCCATGAAATTCCCCTTTTTCTCCTCCTCTTTCCCGTTGTTAATTTCCGCTTGCAAGGTGAACCCCACCAGCATCATCACCGGGACGAAAAGGCACCCCAATTCCGTCATTCCCACCATGGTGCGGTTAGAAAACACGCGCGGCACTTCGTTCTTGCTTCTCTTCACGAGGATGAGAAGAGGAGTAGAATGCGACCTGATTGCGCCTTCCTGCTGCTGGAAGAAAAAAAAGAGCGAGAGAGAGAGA
This sequence comes from Oncorhynchus masou masou, assembly GCF_036934945.1. Lineage (NCBI taxonomy): Eukaryota > Metazoa > Chordata > Actinopteri > Salmoniformes > Salmonidae > Oncorhynchus > Oncorhynchus masou. The sequence continues at coordinate 61,464,206 of NC_088234.1, forward strand.
GAGACTGGGGTGACACTGGGCGCGTTCGAGCCGATCACTTTTGTCAAGTCTGGTCACCGACTTTCAAGGTGTGTTGCATTGTCCGACTTGCGCCTACATGTCCACTGCATGAATTTAACACAAATCTTGTGATCAAAGGTCATGAAGTTTTGACTGCAGTTGACTACCAGTTTCTGCAGTTGCTCTTCACCAACATCATCACAGCCATGCCCTGCATTGTGGAAGGCTCTATTGTCAACATATCATTACTTTTTTGTTTGTTTGACCTAAACAAATGTCACAAAGAGATGACTGAAGACTGAATCAGGAACCAACTTTGCTGCTATTCATACAGTTGATACAAATGAATGTGATATTTAAGGCTAATCTCACTAATTGATTATACAATGTACACACATCCCACTGGGCACAAACGTCAATTCAATGTCTATTCAACATTGGTTCAAAGTAATTTAATTGAAATGACGTAGAAACTATGTTGATTCAACCAGTGAGTGCCCAGTGGGATATGATTTCAGTTTGTGAGTGTGTGATATGGGGGATGGAGACATGTTTATTTTGACATTATAAACAATGGAAACACTGTTGACCTGAGCCTTGCATTTGGAAAACCACATCAGTGTCTGACTTTAGGCTGTCGCAGATGCACCTCCCCCAACTTCACTCCTTGACTTTGGCCTACAGTCAATTTCTTTAGCTTTACCACTGAAACGCACCCACTGTCATGTGTTATGAAATGTGTAGCACCTGCCTGTGCCATTACACACCAAAAGTAAATTCATACCTACAGTGGGCATCGTAAGTGGGCTATTCACCCCCATTGGATTTTTTTCCATTTTTGTTTCAAACGAAAGGAAACTTCTTGCAAGGGAAAAAAATGAATTGCATTAATGTGGGTTTTCAAAGAGTCAATTATCTCCGAATCATATTTTTGCAAATAGAACTTTATATTCCCACACTCTCAATGTAACAAAGATCATCCCACTGGGCACAGACATCAATTCAATGTCTATTCCATGTTGGTTCAACGTTATTTCATTGAAATGACATGGAAACAATGTTGATTCAACCAGTGTGTATACAGTGGGGCGAGTGTGGCAATAATGCACTGCTCGGAATCACCTATCACTTTATATCACTCTCCTACCTATTACTGTCCTGCCTAAATAAATTCCGCTATCACTTTCCTACCTACCTATCGCTGTCCTTGGTGGGATAAACCAGCCCAAGGGGAATTCTGCTTTAGACACGCTGTAATTGAAATACTGTATTAACTGATCCCATCTTTACTATTCCTCAGCTGAAAATAAACATTTTACGCTCCTTTCTCTCACGCCAGTATGTGAAGGGGATAATCTGACCTCTCCACAGAAAGCAATCAGTGTGCCAGCAAAGGAGAGCGAGGGGGTAGAAAAAACATGTTTTGATTGAAAACGCACACATGAATACACAAAGCTAAATTGAATTCAGATGGGAAATGGGACTGACTAGTACATCTATCGCACGTCTTTATTGTGAAGACTGTGCATGTCTCGCATTCATTACGTCCCGTGCTTATGTACGAAGTGATATCAACACTATACTGCAAACAACCATAACAACAGTACCTCGACTATACAGTATGATAATAATGCATCTACTGGTATTAAGGTTGCCTACACAAGTGTTAAGGATGCTAGACCAACAAGACTAACTTGGCGAGGTGTAACTAGGGTTGCAAAATTCTGGTAACTTTCAATAAATTCCTTGGATTTCCAGAAATCCTTCCAGATTTCCTGCTTATTCCAGAAATCCTCCACCTGATATTCCGGGAAAACCAGAGAATTTATTGAAAGTTCCAGGAATTTTGCAACACTAAGGGTGTAATATTAACACAGTGGAAATTCTGTCCAGACCACGATACATCTGACCCAGAAAAGGAATTTCTGGATCTGGGGCTACAGCAGTAAGTCTAGGTTTTAAGAAAGCATCTAATGCACTTACCCAGCAACTACATAACCATAGAATTGAAGGATTCTCTAAATTTCATCCACCACCCACCCCATTGCATGGTCCTTGTACCCAACACATATGTTTGGATAATTGGCCTAGTCTGCTATTACCCCTCTGTACTGCACTCAAGGAGCAGAAGTGGGGGGAAAGACTGCATGGGCAATGGAGCATGAATATGACACATGAGCCTCAGCCTCTGGACTGATTGGATGTGACAGGCAGAACCCTTACAAAAAACATGTCAAAATTAAATGTTCACATGTGAAATAGCTGTTTTCACATGTTGAGCTTACATTTCACATGTGAAACCGTATTTTCACATGTCTACAATTTCAGGTCACACGTTAATGCCATCGTTTCACATGTGAGGAGAATAACATGTTTTCACCTTGTGTGAATTGCAGTTTGACATGTGTAAAACAATCTTGTGTAAAAATCTAATTTGCAGTTTCTTATGTAAAAAACGTTCACATGTGGAATCCTCTTCCTCCTCCTCCCTCTCTCATGGAACACCTAGAGTCTGTGAAGGAAGAAACCACATGGAAAAGTGATAACCAAGTGAGATCCAAAAGTCCAATTAATGTGTTGTGTTAGAGGTTTCATGACTGTTGTATCTAAAACAAAGGCATTATCGCTGGGATATGAGGTAGCAACAGGGCCTAGCCTGTCACGTTCTGACCATAGTTCCTTTGTTTTGTTTTTTGTTTTATTATGGTCAGGGTTGTGAGTTGGGTGGGTTGTCTATGTTAGTTTGTCTATTATTTTCTATTTCTGTGTTTGGCCTGGTATAGTTCTCAATCAGAGGCAGCTGTCAATCGTTGTCCCTGATTGAGAACCATATTTAGGTAGCCTGTTTTCCATTGTGTTTTGGGGGTGGTTATTTTCTGTTTAGTGTTGTACCTTACATGACTGTTCGTTTATTGTTTTGTTTTCTGTGTTCATTAAGATATTTAAAATATGAACACTTACCACGCTGCACCTTGGTCCTCCTCTTCTTCCCCAGACAACAATCACTACAGAACCACCCACCAAGAAAGGACCAAGCAGCGTGGTAACGGGCAGCAGCAGCAGCGGCCGGAATCTCAGGACTCCTGGTGCTACGGATACAAGTTTCCTGTGTGTAACCTGTGAGTGTATTTCTTTTCTCTCCTTCTCCCCTCACAGGTGAAAATCATCACTCCCCAATCAGTCACCAATCATCAATCAGAAGACACACCTCCTCCTGTTTCCTACCCAATCACTGTTCCTTTCCCTTTGTTTAAAAACCCTGTCAGTCGTTTGCTGTGGAGCTCAATCTCTTTGTAAATGCTATGTCTGTAGATCTCTCTGTTTCACTCTCTTTTTATATTGAGCTATCTTTTGTTTGAGCACCTCCATATCACTTTGTCCTCACCTGTGAGTATTGTTTTTGGTTATGGTGTTTGTTTGCTGGTGGGAAAAGGGGGAACCAAGACAAGTCGCCCATGGGCATACACTACCCGTAGGTAAACTTTGTTAAATCCACTAGTTAGAACTGGGCGGACCACCCACTGTATTTTTGGTTAGTTAGTTAGCTGTTGTTGAAATAGGCTAGTCTAGCTTAGGGGTGTTTTTGAATACTTATTATTTCTTTCCTTGGGTCCAGCTCAGTCCCTTTTCCTGCTCCCCCCATTACCGTGTGTTTTCCAATAAACCCTGAGTTTGACGGTAGATTTCAGTAGTCGTGGTTATTTCGTTCTCACTTTTACTTTGTCACTATTATAAATTGCATGAGTTATGTTACGGGTCTCATTACCATTCCCCCCTAAACTGTCGGGCCAAAAGGGATTCGTAACACCTGGACATGGGAGGAGATTCTGGACTGCAAGGGACCATGGGCACAGGCTGGAGAATATCACCGCCGCAAGGCTGAGCTGGAGGCAGCAAAAGCTGATAGGCGGTGGTATGAGGAGGCAGCACGGCAGCACGGCAGCGTGGTAGTAAGGGAATACCCCCCTGTATTGGACAAAAATGAATGGCAAACCATTGGCATAGTACAAACCATGTACACAATGGCCAATACCACCCAAATCGGCGTTGATTCATGCAAAATGTACTTCAAATGCCATATGGCAATTGCCAGTTGTAACACTTCAAAAATCCAACAGGTGGCGTGTGCGCTCCACCGTGGTTTTTCATATTGAAAATGGACTCCAAGTCAACATCCAAAAGCCAAATTTTGAAAAAATGGATTTTCTGTCAAACTTATCACCCCTTAAAAAAGTGCTTTCTGGACCGTTTTTCGAAATTCTTTCGCTTTTTTTTATCAATTACACATGTGTAAGAACTGTATGAATATACTTTTGTCCAATTTTATTATCATAATTTTTTTTTTTTACTTGCGCATTATTGCATGTGTTTTCTCCATTTGCAATATTGATTTCATAGGAAGTCAGAAGTCAAAAGTCAATAATTGCAAAATTTCATAAACTTCACACACCCCTAAAAAAGTGCTTTCTGGACCGTTTTTCGAAATTCTTTCGAATTTTGTGTCAATTACACACGTATAAGAACTGTATCAACATACTTTAGTCATATTTTATTATCATAATTTTTTTTTTTTTTTTACTTGTGCATTAGGCATATGTTTTCTCCATTTGGAACATGATTTCATAAGAAGTCAAAAGTCAAAAATTGCAAAATTTCATAAAAAAATTCACACACCCTTAAAGTGCTTTCTGGACCGTTTTTCGAAATTCTTTAGAATTTTGTGTCAATTACACACGTATAAGAACTGCATCAACATAGTTTAGTCATAGATACGGTCAAGCGGGGCGCCTCGTTGGACTCGGCACAGTCTGGATACTATGGTGATGCCATTTTTTGTGTTGATTTCAGAATGTCCATTTGGTAATGTTTTCTCACCCTTTCAAAGTCACTGTGCATTTGCAATATGGTTAACTGGGCATTCACCATCACCAATTTGTCATGCTATAAAAATTGTGCAGGAATGCCAAATTGACTGGCCCGATGAACTCGGGATGGCTGGGCAGTGATTCTGGTACCTCTCCATCGCTCGTTTGGGTTGATTTCAGAATGTCACTTTTGGTGATGGTACCTCACTGTTAAAACATATTGCAAATGTTTTCTCACTTTTGCAAAGTCACTGAAAATTCGTGCAGGAATGCCAAATTGACTGGCCCGATGAACTCGGGATGGCTGGGCAGTGATTCTGGTACCTCTCCATCGCTCGTTAGGGTTGATTCCAGAATGTCCATTTGGTGATGTTTCTCACTCTTGCAAAGTCACTGTGCATTTGCAATATGGTTAACTGGGCATTCACCATCACCAATTTGTCATGCTATAAAAATCATGCAGGAATGCCAAATTGACTGGCCCGATGAACTCGGGATGGCTGGGCAGTGATACTGGTACCTCTCCATCGCTCGTTAGGGTTGATTTCAGAATGTCGCTTTTGGTGATGGTACCTCACCGCTTAAACATATTGCAAATGGACAAGAGTCACCTGCAATTCACCGTCCATCAGTCAATTTGATATCATTCAAAGCTAACTATTGGAGGCACTGTCAGTCTCTACGCACCCCAATAATACGTCCCTCCATCCAAGTTGTGAATCTGTGTGATTTAGTTTTCCTTTGAATTTTTATGGGAAAAATGACTGATTTACAGTTCATGGGGGTTGCCTAATCACACATATGAAGTTTTGGACAGATCTGATTTTTGTAACCCTTCCAAACAGCCCCTGAGACACCAATTATGGCACTTCCGGTTGACACAGGAAGCTATAAGTCAATACATATCCTCATTGGGCTATGCTTTTACAGAATCCTGAGTTTTAAGTCTTTACGTTAAGAATTGACTGATTTACACAGGGTTCAATGCACTATGTCCATCAAATTGCAGGCAGTGTATGGATATACACTTTTAGGGTGATTTTAAGCACTTCCGGTTGGCCCAGGAAGCCTAGAATCGACACAGGTAGACCTTATAGTGGCCTGATGGACTGGTACCGAAGACAGGTTCATACAGCATTCATAACCCATATAGACTCCAGTTTGTATTTAGGGGAGCAGGCAATGTATTCCTATGGGGAGAGAAGTCAATGCAAACTGTTTTTATGTAAACACCTTCTTTTACCTGTGAAGGGTTAATGTCACACGGTCAAGGTTAGGCTTGCACAGATCGGGAGGACCTTAGGAACAGTCCTGTGTTTGAATTGTCCTTCTAAACCTAACAGTTCCGCCGCTGTCACCCAAAATCAAATGACGTTCTGGTGCAGGCTTCATATTGGGCCTACTTTTCTCATGGTCGCTGCGCTTAAACCGAGCGAGCTACGGTCAAGCGGGATATCTCGTTGAACTCGGCACGGCCTTGGGATTATGTTTATGCCATTGCCTGCTCTCTGTGTCTTTAAACACCGCGCTTTGTCACTCCATCCTTGCTGTGTGTGTGTGTGAGAGCTTTTCTTTGACATCTGTTGGGAGAAATGACTGATTTTACAGTTCAGGAGGGTTGCCTAATCACATATGAAGTTTTGAAAAGATCTGACCTTTTTAACCCTTGGATACAGCCACTATGACACCATTTAAGGCACTTCTTGTTGGCACAGGAAGCTATAAATAAACTCATATCCTCATTGGGGTATGCCTTTACAGAATCCTGAGTTTTAAGTCTTTACGTTAAGAACTGAGTTATTTACGGAGGGTTTAGTGAGTGTGTGTTATTTCAGAAAATCATAGAAAATCACAGAAATGTCGCAGAGCTCCACAGCACACTTTAAAAATATTCGTATGAACACCCTGCAACTGGATCTGTAACTGTTGAAAAAAAAACACCTATATTTGAACATCACGAATCTGTCATCGTACGATTTCTCTTAAATGACGATAGATAAATGGCTGATTTTTTTTTATTGACACCGGAGTCTCCTTGACTTTGACGTGAAGTGAAAAAAATAATTTCTCTATTTTCATTTTGGACCTTTAATCCCAGAAAAATGGCCATAACTCAAAAACCGTTGAGGCCTAGACGCCATCTTGTTCGGGGCCAACTGCCCATTATGCCAAACCTATGCTCACCAAGTTTCGGCTTCGAAATATTTTCAGTTTTCGAGATATGGCCCATCGTGATTCGTGATGTTTTGTCAAATTGCAATATGATTGCTTATGCCCTCTTGTGGGATTTTCCGGGATAGCGGAAAAATGACCAAAATTTGATTATTTTATAAAACGAAAACCGAATGTCCGACAAAGTTCATTTGATGACTTCCCGGTAGGTCTGGCCCTGCCGCTCGGCCCGACGCCGTCCCCGAATTTTAAAAATGTTTTCGGACGTCTAGTAAGGGACGGTACATTTGCAATATGGACTTTCTCACTAACCATACGGGAAATGTCGAAATGTTCCCTTATGTATGGAAGCCCGAGAGAAGGCCTAAAAATTCTTGGGGGGGGGGGGGGAACATGGGGAGTGTGGCTAAGTCAGGTAGAAGACCTGAGCCAACTCCCCATGCTTACCGGAGAGCGAGAGGGACCGGGCAGGCACCGTGTTATGCCGTGAGGCGCATGGTGTCCCTGGTGCGTTTGCATAGCCTGGTGCGGTACATTGCAGCGCCTCGTATCGCCCGGGCTAGAGTGGGCATCGAGCCAGGTGCCATGAAGCAGGCTCAGCGCATCTGGTCTCTAGTGCGTCTCCTCGGGCCGGTTTACATGACACCAGCCTTACACTTTGTGTCCCCTGTTCGTCAGCACAGCCCAGTGCGGGCTATTCCACCTCGCCGCACTGGCCTGGCTACGGGGAGCATTCAACCAGGTAAGGTTGGGCAGGCTCAGTGCTCAAGAACTCCAGTGAGCCTTCACGGTCCGGTCTATCCTGTGCCACCTCCACACACCAGCCCTCCGGTGGCAGCCCCCCGCACCAGACTGTCTCTCCATCTTCTCCCTACAGGTGCTTCCACCTGTCCAGCTCTGCCAGAGCTTTCCTCCTGCCCAGCACTGCCAGAGTCTCCCGTCTGTCCAGCGCTGCCAGAGCCGCCAGTCTGTCCTGAGCTGCCAGAGCCGCCAGTCTGTCCTGAGCTGCCAGAGCCGCCAGTCTGTCCTGAGCTGCCAGAGTCTCCCGTCTGTCCAGCTCTGTCAGAGCCTTCCTCCTGCCCAGCGCTGCCAGTCTCCCGTCTGTCCTGAGCTGCCAGAGCCGCCAATCTGTCCTGAGCCGCCAGAGCCTCCAGTCTGTCCTGAGCCGCCAGAGCCTCCAGTCTGTCCTGAGCCGCCAGAGCCTCCAGTCTGTCCTGAGCCTCCAGAGCCGCCAGTCTGTCCTGAGCCGTCAGTCAGCCAGGAGTTGCCAGAGCCGTCAGTCAGCCAGGAGCTGCCAGAGCCGCCTGTCACGCCAGCAATTCCGGAATCGCCCTTCACTCCGGCGCCGCCGGAGTCTCCCGCCTGTCCGGCGCTGCTGGAGTCGTCCTTCACTCCGGTGCTGCCGGAATCTCCCGTCCGTACGGGACCTGTGGCTAGGGTCCCCAGTCCGAGGTTGGCGGTGAGGTCGCCGCTCTTAAGAGGCCACAGAGGCGGTTAAGGAGGCGGAGAAAGACTATGGTGGAGTGGGGTCCACGTCCCGCGCCAGAGCCGCCACCGTGGACAGACTCCCACCCAGACCCTCCCCTATAGGTTCAGGTTTTGCGGCCGGAGTCCGCACCTTTGGAGGGGGGTACTGTCATGTTCTGACCTTAGTTCCTTTGTTTTGTCTTTTGTTTTAGTATGGTCAGGGCGTGAGTTGGGTGGGTTGTCTATGTTAGTTTGTCTATGATTTTCTATTTCTGTGTTTGGCCTGGTATGGTTTTAAGTCAGAGGCAGCTGTCAATCATTGTCCCTGATTGAGAACCATATTTAGGTAGCCTGTTTTCCATTGTGTTTTGTGGGTGGTTATTTTCTGTTTAGTGTTGTGTTGCACCTTACAGGACTGTTTGTTGGTTGTTTATTATTTTGTTTTCAATGTTCATTAAAACATTTAAAATATGAACACTTACCACGCTGCACCTTGACCCTCCTCTCCTTCCCCAGACAACAATCGCTACAAAGCCCATGTAAAAAGTGTTTTTAAAATGCACAACATGATTGTTAGGTGTTAACCCTGTGTTAAAATATGCTTAAAATTAGTAAAATACAAAGTGACTGTGATTGTATTGAATTGTCTTTGAGAAAATAAAGATATACATGGTTTTAAAAAGGTATTGGTAATATTGATTTCAGTACAAGAAATTTGGGATTCACATGACGACAGAAAGTACACTAGATCAGTTGGATAACAAACTAAGCACTCTCAGGAAGCACTATCTTTTATGTGCGATCAGTGAAAGCAGTACCATGTTTATCTCTTGATACCAGGATGACGCAAGTGAAGTTTAGTCTAGTGCTGTAATTTATATTTGAATGCAGCATGTAATCATTCTTCATTCCTTAATGCATTTCGTTAGAATATACATATTTTTAAATGTATATACAGTACCAGTCAATAGTTTGGACACACCTACTCATTCATGGGTTTTTCTTTGTTTTTTACTATTTTTTTATTATAGAAAGTAGTGAAGACATCAAAACTATGAAATAACACATTATAGAATCATGTAGTATCCAAAAAAAGTGTTCAACAAATCAAAATATACACTGCTCAAAAAAATAAAGGGAACACTTAAACAACACAATGTAACTCCAAGTCAATCACACTTCTGTGAAATCAAACTGTCCACTTAGGAAGCAACACTGATTAACAATAAATGTCACATGCTGTTTTGCAAATGGAATAGACAACAGGTGGAAAATATAGGCAATTAGCAAGACACCCCCAATAAAGAAGTGGTTCTGCAGGGGGTGACCACAGACCACTTCTCAGTTCCTATGCTTCCTATCTGATGTTCTGGTCACTTTTGAATGCTGGCGGTGCTTTCACTCTAGTGGTAGCATGAGACGGAGTCTACAACCCACACAAGTGGCTCAGGTAGTTCAGCTCATCCAGGATGGCACATCAATGCGAGCTGTGGCTAGAAGGTTTGCTGTGTCTGTCAGCGTAGTGTCCAGAGCATGGAGGCTCTACCAGGATACATGGCCAGTACATCAGGAGATGTGGAGGAGGCCGTAGGAGGGCAACAACCCAGCAGCAGGACCACTACCTCCGCCTTTGTGCAAGGAGGAGCAGGAGGAGCACTGCCAGAGGACACCAAGATTGGCAAATTCGCCACTGGTGCCCTGTGCTCTTTACAGATGAAAGCAGGTTCACACTGAGCACTGGAGTCTGGAGACGCCGTGGAGAACTTTCTGCTGCCTGCAACATCCTCCAGCATGACCGGTTTGGCGGTGGGTCAGTCATGGTGTGGGGTGGCATTTCTTTGGGGGGCCGCACAGCCCTCCATGTGCTCGCCAGAGGTAGCCTGACTGCCATTAGGTACCGAGATGAGATCCTCAGACCCCTTGTGAGACCATATGCTGGTGCGGTTGGCCCTGGGTTCCTCCTAATGCAAGACAATGCTAGACCTCATGTGGCTGGAGTGTGTCAGCAGTTCCTGCAAGGGGAAGGCATTGATGCTATGGACTGGCCCGCCCGTTCCCCAGACCTGAATCCAATTGAGCACATCTGGGACATCATGTCTCACTCCATCCACCAACACACAGTGCACCACAGACTGTCCAGGAGTTGGCGGATGCTTTAGTCCAGGTCTGGGAGGAGATCCCTCAAGAGACCATCCGCCACCTCATCAGGAGCATGCCCAGGCGTTGTGACTCCAAATCCAGACCTCCATGGGTTGATACATTTGATTTCCATTGATAATTTTTGTGTGATTTTGTTGTCAGCACATTCAACTATGTAAAGAAAAAAGTATTTAATAAGAATATTTCATTCATTCAGATCTAGGATGTGTTATTTTAGTGTTCCCTTTATTTTTTTGAGCAGTGTATTTTAGATTCTTCCAAGTAGTCACCCTTGGCCTTGATGACAGCTTTGCACACTCTTGGCATTCTCTCAACCAGCTTCACCTGGAATGCTTTTCCAAAAGTCTTGAAGGAGTTCTCACATATGCTAAGAACTTGTTGGCTGCATTTCCTTCACTCTGCCGGTCCAAACCATCTCAAGAGTTGTCCGGGTTTGGCCAGTGTATGCCATCACTGTAAATAAGCATTTGTTCTTCACTGTGTTGCCTAGTTAAATAAAGGTTAAATAAAAAAAATGTGGGTTGAGGTGAGGTGATTGTGGAGGCCGGGTCATCTGATGCAGCACTCCATCTCTCTCCTTCTTGGTGAAATAGCCCTTACGCAGCCCGGATGTGTGTTGGGTCATTGTCCTGTTGATAAACAAATGACAGGCCCACTAAGCGCAAACCAGATGGGATGGCGTATTGCTGCAGAATGCTGTGGTAGCCATGCTGGTTAAGTGTGCCTTGAACTGAAAATAAATGACATACAGTGTCACAAGCAAAGCACCCCCACACCATCACACCTCCTCCTCCATGCTTTACAGTGGTGAATATACATACTGAGATCATCAGTTCCCCTACTCTGCGTCTCACAAAGACACAGCGGTTGGAACCAATCTCACATTTGGACTCATCAGACCAAAGGACAGATTTCCACCAGTGTAATGTCCATTGCTCATGTTTCTTGGCCCAATCAAGTCTCTTCTTCTTATTGGTGTCCTTTAGTAGTGGTTTCTTTGCAGAAATTTGAGCATGAAGGCCTGATTCACACAGAATCCTCTGAAATGCTGAGCTGTGTCTGTTACTTTGTGAAGCATTTATTTGGGCTGCAATTTCTGAGGCCAGTAACTCTAATGAACTTATCTTCTGCAGCAGAGGTAACTCTGGGTCTTCCTTTCCTGTGGCAGTCCTCATGAGAGCCAATTTCATCATAGCAGTTAATGGTTTTTGCAACCTTAATTTGAAGAAACTAAAAGTTCTTCAAATTTTCCGTGTTGACTGACCTTCATGTCTTAAAGTAATGATGGACTGTTGTTTCTCTTTGCTTATTTGAGCTGTTCTTGCCATAATATGGACTTGGTCTTTTACCAAATAGGGCTATATTCTGTATACCACCCTTACCTTGTCACAACACAACTGTCTGACTCAAACACATTAATACCTCTTATGACTGCGATCCCCATACAGGGATCAACATCAAGGGAAATTTCATAGTGACAACTAAAAATACAACATTGTAACATTAAACATTCATGAAAATGTAAGTGTCTTACATCCTTCAAAAGATTAGAATCTTGGTAATCAAACTACGTTTTCCGATTTAAAATAGCTATTACAGAGAACAAATACCATGCTTTTGTTTGAGAAGAGCGATCAACAACAAAAAAAACATTTTCCGCCATGACAGTTTTGACACATTCACATCTGAAGGTAAAATTCTGACTTACATTCTGATATCTTGCTCTAATTTCTCTTCCTGAGGGTCCCAGTGATCAAATGAAGTGCCGTTTTCTTTGATAAAACCCATTTTTATAGCCTAAAACGAAACATTTTGTAAACCGTTTGTGTCGTGAATTCCATCTCTATCAACTTTTTACGGAGCATTCGGTGTAATTACACACACGAAACAATAGTTTTTGCGGGGAGTATTGACCGAAGTGAACTGATTTGAAGACAACGGGCAATGACTTCATTGGGCACCAATAATATCAGCGAAGCTTCGTTGATTGACTGTTTTTCTGCCCAATGACCACTGATCTTCTTAAAATCTAGCTGGGTAGATAGCCAATGAGCTGAGGTAAACGCCAGTATGTGATGGTTATGGGTTGGACCACCATCCCTTGTTTGTAAACGCACACATAACGAACTTCATTCTCGCATTGACCATCAGAGTAGTTGCAGCCACATTTGTTACGCACAGCAGTGTTTTGGAAAGTAGTATTTTGGAAAGTGTTTTTTCAACGATTTCATTGAAGACATCATGGTGAATAAATCAGGAAAAGCGAAGTCCAAGTCTAAGTATACAGATTTGCACCAGATTATAGGAGAGATTGATCGGGAAAGTGAGACAGATTTTTTGTTTGAGGAATCTTTGAGTGTTATGATTCAAACATTGAGGAGCTGTTTCTACAAGGACAGGACGTACTTCTGGACGGGTAAATGCTAATGCCGTTTTATGAAATATAAATATAATTTTTTTGTTGCAATAATATACTATAGCCAGGTGTGTGCCTTTCCAAATCATATCCAGTCAACTGATTTACCACAGGTGGACTCCAATCAAGTTGAAGAAACATCTCAAAGAAGATTAATGGAAACATTATTTACCTGAGCTCAATTTTGAGTCTCATAGCAAAGGGTCTGAATACTTAATTTTTTAACCTTATTTTTACTAGGCAAGTCAGTTAAGAACAAATTCTTATTTTCAATGACGGCCTAGGAAAAGTGGGTTAACTGCCTGTTCAGGGGCAGAACAACAGATTTGTACCTTGTCAGCTTGGGGATTTGAACTTGCAACCTTTCAGTTACTAGTCCAACACTCTAACCACTAGGCTACCCTGCCGCAAATAATATATTTATGTTTTTAAATTTTAAAACATTTGCCAAAGTGTCTTAAAACCTGTTTTTGCTTTGTCATTATGGGGTATTGTGTATAGATTGCTGAGGATTTTTATTTATTTAATTTTAGAACAAGGCTGTACCGTAACAACATTTGAAAAAAGTCAAGGGGTCTGAATACTTTCCGAAGGCACTGTATACATAAGGTTTACATTCTAAGTTGTATGGTCCAATGCCCATCGGATCAGTTCTTATAGCCTTGTTGTGATTTGGTGCCATCTGGTGTTGCACGGCCGACTTTGAATGCAGCAACTAATCATTCTCAAAGTCATTAGAGGCTAAGGGCTCTCTCTATTCAATCTGTATCGCTGACATGTAAAGGTCATTTCCTATTGAGCCGACATCTGCAGCATTTACCGTGACTGCAGTCTCCGCTAACGCGGGAACATTGGCTTTCAATTTCAATCACGCTGTAACGGTGAATTCCGATGATATGGATTTAATAAAGCCCTAATTCACGGAGTCTATATACTAAATCTGGAGTCAATCTGATTTATGGTTCATGATAAGAAGATTTTTTAAGTATTTATAACATTAGCATATGTGTTAACGTGCCTCTACAGTATATGTACAGTGCAGACATATTGTTTTTTTTTCTCAAAACCATTAAAGACTGATGTAATTAGTATAAATACAAAATCTGGAGTGAATCGGATGTATGGTTCACGAGGAGAAAATTATTGCAGATGATTTTGAGCATTGGAGTTACATATGGAAAGAATGAGTTAATAGTTTCCTTGTTTTTTGAAATATCACTACCAAATTCAGTGTGGTTCATCTTAGTCAATGAAACCGATGACCGAAGTTTCAAGTTGATAGGCAACTGTGGATTTACAGTGGTTTAAGATGGCCATGTAAAATCATATTTTTGATTTGTGAATAACTCAGCTACCTTTTGACCAATCCCTTAGCTTTTCTCAAACTAAGCTGAGACATTTTGGTGTAATTTCGTCCTGCAGTTAATGAGAATTAGCATATTAGCATTTGTGCTAATATTCATACTGGTCATCTTTGAATGTATTAACATTATTTTCTCAAACTCTTTAGGATCTATTGTCATGAGTACAAATAACACATTTGGAGTGAATCTGACTTTAAATCCAAGAGATTTTGCAAATAAATTCATTAAAAATCCTGCAGTGTGATTTTCTGGATTTTTTTTCCTCATTTTGTCTGTCATAGTTGAAGTGTACCTATGATGAAAATTACAGGCCTCTCTCATCTTTTTAAGTGGGAGAACTTGCAGAATTGGTGGCTGACTAAATACTTTTTTGCCCCACTGTTTCTCAGCACATAATACTACTTTTGTGAGAGATGTATTGTGAGAAAAACTCAACATGATGAAGCATCATACATAGCTCATAAGGCATTAGAAATGTTCTTATTATGCATTCCCATGATGCAATTCTCAGAATATTTTCTAAAATCGAAACAACATCTCCAGTCGAAATGGAACAATGCAGGAGACAGTGGCTACGTGATCAAATGGGTAAATCCTCCCTCTCTCAAATTCTAATAATGAGAACAATTCAGTCCATCACAATCCTCTGGGCTACTGTTGCATGAATCAGTACTGGAGAGACACAACTAACACTATTTCTTTTGAAATGTTTTATTTACAATTAACGGTCTACCCGGCTAAACTCTAACCCGGAAGACACTGGGCCAATTGTGTGCCACCATATGGAACTCCCAATCTCAATCGATTGTGATACAGCATGGATTTGAAACAGGATCTTGTACTGACGCCTCAAGCACTGAGATGTAGTGCCTTAGAACGCTGCGCCAATCGTGAGCCACTATGAAGTAGAGGGCTTGAAGGGGCAGATCAGTTATTATGACACTGACATTGTATTATTACACTGATATTGTATTGGACACCCAATCAAGGCCGGTTGTAAAACAGTCTGGAATCGAACCAAGGTCTGTAGTGACGCCACTAACACTGAGATGTAGTGCCTTAGACGACTGCACCACTCGAAGGTAGAAGGCTTGAGGGCTTATTATTACACTTTAAGGTAGAGGGCTTATTATTACACTGATCTTGTATTATGACACTGATATTGTATTATGACACTGATATTGTATTATTACACTGATATTGTATTATTACACTGATATTGTATTATGACACTGATATTGTATTATTACACTGATATTGTATTATGACACTGATATTGTATTATTACATTGATATTGTATTATTACATTGATATTGTATTATGACACTGATATTGTATTATGACACTGATATTGTATTATTACACTGATATTGTATTATTACACTGATATTGTATTATGACACTGATATTGTATTATTACACTGATATTGTATTATTACACTGATATTGTATTATGACACTGATATTGTATTATGACACTGATATTGTATTATAACACTGATATTGTATTATTACATTGATATTGTATTATTACACTGATATTGTATTATTACACTGATATTGTATTATTACACTGATATTGTATTATGACATTGATATTGTATTATTACATTGATATTGTATTATTACACTGATATTGTATTATTACACTGATATTGTATTATTACACTGATATTGTATTATGACACTGATATTGTATTATTACATTGATATTGTATTATGACACTGATATTGTATTATGACACTGATACGCGCTCTCACCACTGGTGTCCCCCAGGGCTCTGTTCTAGGCCCTCTCCTATTCTCGCTATACACCAAGTCACTTGGCTCTGTCATAACCTCACATGGTCTCTCCTATCATTGCTATGCAGACGACACACAATTAATCTTCTCCTTTCCCCCTTCTGATGACCAGGTGGCGAATCACATCTCTGCATGTCTAGCAGACATATCAGTGTGGATGACGGATCACCACCTCAAGCTGAACCCCGGCAAGACGGAGCTGCTCTTCCTTCCGGGGATGGACTGCCCGTTCCATGATCTCGCCATCACGGTTGACAACTCCATTGTGTCCTCCTCCCAGAGCGCTAAGAACCTTGGCGTGATCCTGGACAACACCCTGTCGTTCTCAACTAACATCAAGGCGGTGGCCCGTTCCTGTAGGTTTATGCTCTACAACATCCGCAGAGTACGACCCTGCCTCACACAGGAAGCGGCGCAGGTCCTAATCCAGGCACTTGTCATCTCCCGTCTGGATTACTGCAACTCGCTGTTGGCTGGGCTCCCTGCCTGTGCCATTAAACCCCTACAACTCATCCAGAACGCCGCAGCCCGTCTGGTGTTCAACCTTCCCAAGTTCTCTCACGTCACCCCGCTCCTCCGCTCTCTCCACTGGCTTCCAGTTGAAGCTCGCATCCGCTACAAGACCATGGTGCTTGCCTACGGAGCTGTGAGGGGAACGGCACCGCAGTACCTCCAGGCTCTGATCAGGCCCTACACCCAAACAAGGGCACTGCGTTCATCCACCTCTGGCCTGCTCGCCTCCCTACCACTGAGGAAGCACAGTTCCCGCTCAGCCCAGTCAAAACTGTTCGCGGCTCTGGCCCCCAATGGTGGAACAAACTCCCTCACGACGCCAGGACAGCGGAGTCAATCACCACCTTCCGGAGACACCTGAAACCCCACCTCTTCAAGGAATACCTAGGATAGGATAAAGTAATCCTTCTCACCCCCCCTTAAATGATTTAGATGCACTATTGTAAAGTGGCTGTTCCACTGATGTCAGAAGGTGAATTCACCAATTTGTAAGTCGCTCTGGATAAGAGCGTCTGCTAAATGACTTAAATGTAAATGTAAATGTATGTATTATTACACTGATATTGTATTATTACACTGATATTGTATTATTACACTGATATTGTATTATGACACTGATATTGTATTATGACACTGATA